>NW_027602043.1:0-53191 GCF_053455715.1 Rhinoraja longicauda | reverse complement strand
GGCTTCATCCGATCCCCTTACTCCCCCTAGCTGGATTCCTCCCACCAGCCTTACTCCCCCAAGCAGGCTTCCTCCCATTCCCATTTCTCCCCCAAGCTGTTCCCTACCAATCCCTTTACTCCCCCAAGCCGGATAACTCCCAGACCTCTTATTCCCCGTAGATGGCCACCTCCCATCCCTTACTCCCCCAAGCTTCCCACCTACCATCCTTTACTCCCCCAAGCTGGCTACCCCCAACCTTTTCTCCCCTAAGATGGCTTCCTCTCATCCCATACTCGCCCAAGCTGGCTACCACCCACCCCTCACTCCGAAAGCTGGCTTCCTCCCATTCCACTTACCCTCGCCCCCCCCCCCAAGCTGACTACATCCCATTCGTTACTCCCCTAAGCCGCCTACGTCCCATCCCACTTACTCCCCCAATTTGGCTTCCTCCCATTCTCCTTACTCCCCCAAGCTGCCTCACTCCCATTCACTTTATACCCCAAACAGTTTTCCTCCCATTCCCCTTACTCCCCCAATCTGGCTACCTATTAATCTCCTTACTCTCATAAGGTGACTTCCTCCCATCCCTTACTCTACCAAGATGGCTACATCCCAAACTTTACTACCCCAAGCTGGCTACGTCCCATCCATTACTTCCCCAAGGTGGCCACCTCCCATCCCCATTACTCCCCAAAACTGGCTACCTCCTATCCCTTACTCCCCAAAGCTGGCTATCTCCTATCACTTTTGTCTCCCAAGATGCCTTCCTTCCATTCCCTTTACTCTCCGAAGCAGGTTGCCTCCCGGTACCCTTAATCCCCCAAGCCGGCTACCTCCCAGTACCCTTAATCCCCAAGGTGGCTGCCTCCCATCCCTTACTCCCACAAGCTGGCTACGGCCCATACCTTACTCCCCCAAGCTAGGAACGTCCTATCCATTACTCCCTCAAGATTCCTACCTACCATTCCTTATTCCCGCAAGCTGGCTACCCCTCATCCTTTTCTTCCCGAAGATGGCTTCCTCCCATCCTTACTCCCGCAAGCCGGTTATCTCCCAGTCCCCTTCAACCCGAAGTTGGCTCCCTCCACCCCCCCCCCCCACAAACCGGCACCGTCCCATTCCATATTCCCCAAGATGCGTACATCCCATCGCTTACTACCCGAAGCTGGCTTCCACCCATCCCCATTACATCCCATAAGCTGGCTACGTTCCATCGGATTTAATTATCCAAGCTGGCTAACTCCCATCCCTTACTCCACCAAGCAGGGTATCTCCCGTTCCCCTTTACTCCCCCAAGCTTTCTTCCCCCCCATTCCCTTTACTCCCGCAAACCGGCCAACTCCCAGTTCCCTTCATCCCCCAAGCCGGCTACCTCCCATCGCTTACCTCCAAAAGCTGGGTATGTCCCATCCATTACTCACCCGAGATGCCTACCTCTCCTCGCTTACTCCCCGAAGCTGGCTTCCTCATATCCACAGAAATCTCGCATGCTGGCTACATCCCATCCGCTTTCACTCCACCAAGCTGGCTATCTCCCATCCCCCTTACTCCCCCAATTTGGCTTCCTCCCATTCCCCAATTACATCCACAATCTGGCTTCCTCCCATTCCCCAATTACATCCACTATCTGGCTACCTCCCATCCCCCTTACACACACAAGTTGGCGACCTCCCATCCCCCTTAATCCTCCAAGCTGGCTTTTTCCAATTCCCTTTCCTCCCCCAAGCTGGCTACCTCCCATCCCCCTTGCACCACCAAGTTGTCCACCTCCCATTCCCATTACTCCTCCAGCAGTTTTTCTCCCTATCCCCTTATCCCCCGTGCTGGATATATCCCAGTTCCCTTATTCCACCAGCTGGCTACATCCTATCGTTTACTGCCCCAAACTGGCTACCTCCTCTCTCTCAGTACCCAGGCTGGTTACCTCCCATCACTTACTTACTCCACGAAGCTGGATTACTCGCATTCCACCTGCTCCAAGAAGCTGGATATCTCCATTCCCCTTACTCTCCCCAAGCTGTCTTCCTCCCTTTTCCGTTATTTTCTTACTCACCAAGCCGGCCAATACCTCCCAACCCCTTCATACACCCAGCTGACTACCTCATATCCCTGACCCCGTCACGCTAGGAACGACCCATCACTTACCCACCCAAGATGCCTACCTCCCATGCCTTTCTCCACAAATATGTTTTCCTCCCATCGCTTACTCCCAATCAGGCTACTTCCCATCCCTCAGTAACCAAAGCTGCCTTCCTCCCATCCCTATTATTCCCCAAACTGGCCTACCCCACCCCCGTTCTTACTCGCCGAAGTCAGCTACCTCCCATCTCTTACTCCCCCAAGCTGGCTTCCTCCCATCCCCCGTCCCCCCCAAGCTGGCTACATCCCATCCCTTACTACCCCAAGCAGTCTTCCTCCCTTTCCCCTAACTACCCCCATGCTCGCTAAATCCCAATCCCCTTACTCCACAAGCTGGCTACCTCCTATCGTTTACTGCCCCAAGCTGGCTACCTCCCCCTCTCAGTACCCAGGCTGGATACCTCCCATCCCTTACTCGCCCAAGCTGCCTCCGCCCCATTCGCTTTACTCCCCCAAGCACTCTTCATCACATCCCTTACTCTCCCACGTTGGCTACATCCCAACCCTTACCGCCCAAGCAGGCTACCTACCTCCCATCCCTAACTACCCCAGACTGGCCACCACCAAGTTCGTACTCCCGCAAGCTTGCTCCATCACATCCCTTAATCCCCCAACCTGGCGAACGCCCATCGCCCTGAATCCCCGGTGGTGGCTTCCTCCCATCCCCATTACTCCCCCAAGCTGGCTACCTCCAATTCCCCTTAGTCCCCCATGCTGGGTACCTCCCACCACCATTACTCCCCAAAGGTGGCTTCATCCCATCCCCGTACAGCCCCAAGCTGGCTACCTCTCATCCCTCACAAACCCAAGCTGCCTGCATCCCATCCCTCACAAACCCAAGCTGGCTACCTCCCATCCCTCACAAACCCAAGCTGGCTACCTCCCATCCCTCACAAACCCAAGCTGGCTACCTCTCATCCCTCACAAACCCAAGCTGGCTGCATCCCATCCCTCACAAACCCAAGCTGGCTACCTCCCATCCCTCAACCCCAAGCTGCCTGCATCCCATCCCCTCACAGCCCCAACCTGGCTACTTCCCATCCCTTACTCACACAAGCTGGCTACATCCCATCCCTCACAATCCCAATCTGGCTTCATCCCATTCCCCCCTACTCCCCCACGCTGGCTTCCTCCCATTCCACTTCCTTCCCCAACCTGGCTACTTCCCATCCCTTACTCACCCAAGCTCCATAAGCCCCATCCACTACTCCCCAATCCGGCTTCCTCTCACCCCCCTTATTCCCCCAAGCCGGTTTCCTCCCAGACCCCTTAATATCCCAAGCTGGCTACCTCCCATTCCCCATACTCCCTCATGCTGGCTACCTCCCATCACCATTACTCCCCAAAGGTAGTTTAATCCCATTCCCTTACAGCCCCATGCTGGCTACCTCCCAACCGTCACAAACCCAAGATGGCTACTTCCCATCACATTCCCGAAGCTGGCTTCCTCCGATCCCCATTACCCCGGCAAGCTGGGTACGTCCATTATTCCCCCGAAATGCCTACCTCTCATCCTTTACTCCCCGAAGCTGGCTTCCTCCGATCCCCATTACTCCCGCAAGCTGGATATGCACCATCCGCTTTACTCCACCAATCTGGCCTCCTCCCGTTCCCCATTACATCCCGAATCTGGCTATCTCCCATCCCCATTACGCACGCAAGTTACCTACCTCCCATCTCTTACTCCTCCAAGCTGTCAACCTCCCAACCCCATTACACACCCAAGTTGCCTACCTCCCATTCCCCTTACTCCCCCAGGCAGTCTTCCTCCATTTCCCCTTACTCCCCCATGCTGGCTAAATCCCAGTCCACGTACTCCACAAACTGGCTACCTCCTATCGTTTACTGCCCCAAGCTGGCTACCTCCCCTTTCCCAGTACCCAGGCTGGCTACCGTCCATCCATTACTCCCCCAAGCTGGCTTACTCGCATTCCACTTGCTCCTACAAGCTGGCTTCCTCACATTTTCCTAACTCCCCCAAGCTGGCTCTTTCCATTCCCGTTACTCCCCCCTAAGCTGTCTGTCTGACGCTACGTACCAGTCCACATAATCCCACAAGCTGGCTACCTCCCATCCCACAGTCTCCCAAACTGTCTACATCCCAACCCGTACTGCCGCAAGTTGGCTACCTCCCACACCTTACTCCCCCAATCTGGCTTCCTCCCATTCTCCTTACACCCCCAAGCTGGTTACCTCCCATCCCTTGCTCCCCCAAGCTGGCTATCTCCTATCCCGCCCCTCCCCCCAGGCTGGCTACTTTTCAGATTCATCCCATTACTACCCTTCCTCCCCAAACTGGTTTTCTCTCATCCCTTACTCCCCCAAACCGGCTACATCCCAACCCTTACTGCAAAGCAGGCTACATCCCATCCCTTATTCCCACAAGCTGGCTACGTCACACCCCTTACTCCCCCAATCAGACTACATCCCATCTTCCTCAGTCCCCGATGCTGGCTTCCTTCCATCCCCATTAGTCGCCAAGCTGACTACCTTCCATTCCCCTTACTACATCCCATCACCATTACTCCCCAAAGCTGGCTTCATCCCATCCGCTTACACCCCCAAGCTGGCTACCACCTATTCCCCTCACTCCCCCCCCCCCCCATGCTGGCTAGCTCCCATGACCATTACTTCCCAAATCTGGCTTCATCCCATCTCCTTGCACCCCCAAGCAGGCAGTATTTAAAGCCCATAGCGCTGTATTTAAAGCCCATAGCGCGGTTTAAAGCCCATGGCGCTGCGTTTAAAGCCCATAGCGCGGTTGAAAGCCCATGGCGCTGCGTTTAAAGCCCATAGCGCGGTTGAAAGCCCATGGCGCTGCGTTTAAAGCCCATACCGCGGTTTAAAGCCCATGGCGCTGCGTTTAAAGCCCATAGCCAGCGCTAACAAACAGACATTCACGCAGTCGGTCAAATAATGCCTGTCTATGGATCTATCTTTATCAACCGCCATCCGTTTCCATTCGGATTGGTCTCATGCGTCTTAGCTAAGTTCCATAAGTTCAGCATGGTGCGCTCCATATGAAGTTTCGCCGTCTGTCCTTAAGTAATTAGAGACATTGAATCATAGTGATTGATTCTTACAGCGTGGATATAGAGCCTGTGGCCCAACTGCTGAGACCGGCCATTATGGCCCGCTGCACTCGTCCCACCTACCTGCGTTTGGCCCAGACCCCTATCAACATGGCCTATCCATGTACATGTGTAAAAGTAAACTTTGCGATTTTACCTGACTCAACTACCTTCTGTGGCAGCATTTTCCATACACCAGCCATCTTTTGCGTGAAAACGTTCCCCCTGTGGTTCTTATGAAAACTTTCCCACCTCACGTTAAAGCTATGTCCACTGTTTTTCAATACCCCTACTCTGGGCAAGAGACTGGCCATCTACCGGATCTATTCCGCACATCATTTTGTACACCCCTGTCTTGCGCTCCAAGGAAGAGTCTCAGCTTGCTCAACGTCTCCCCAGAGCTCAGGCCTTCATGTCCTGCAACATCATCGTAAATCGTCTCTAGACCTATTCCCCTGCCGCCTGGTTTCCCGGGGTTCGAAGTGTCGAAAAATAAGTTGATTTGCGACGGTCCAAGTTGAATTCTCGTTGTCTGCTGTCGAGGTTGTCCATTGCGGATCACCTCTCGTCTTGGCCACTCAGGTAATGAAGTGAGATTCACGACTGGTCACTTGAAATGTAGTGTGTTTGGAAGAAACTCCAATTTCCTTTGTCAGAGGGTGGTGAATCTGTGGAATTGATTGCCACAGTAGGTTGTGTTGGTCATGTCAATTGATATTTTTAGGGCGGAAATAGATAGACTCTTGGTTGTACGGAGACTAAGAGTTATGGGGAGAAATCAGAAGACTGGGATTGATAGGGAAAGATAGATCAGCCACAATAGATTGGCCGAATAGACTTGACTCTGTTCATCACTTATCAACTTATGAACAAGAAAACTTTGAAGGCTGACGTTTAAAGTAAATGGGCACATAAAATATCGCCACCCTTCAATCTGCACCTCCGCATGTCTCTGTGGCAACGTACATATTTATATTTTAACTGTATATGCAATTACTTATCCACGAGCCTTGATTGCGATTAATGCATAATGGACCATATCCTCGCAATAATACTTGTGCATGTCGGATCCGGGGTTTGGATATCGCACTACTTCTTGATCAATTTGGCCACGTTTCCCATTTTTCATATCTACCTGCTGAGAGAGCCGCTCGGCCACACCTCGGTATGCAGGTACACTGTCAGACCCGTACAAGAACGCCTGAAGTCGAGATCCATGAAGAAAACTCGGTAGAAATTGATAAGGAAATCTGGCCTTTATTAGTGCAATAGCAGGTACTATTTGATCCAACTATATAAAATATTAGTCAGATCTCAGCATGAGTTCAGTGTCCACCATAGTGTAGGAATAGGTGCTAGCATCGGAAAGGGTGCAGAGTTGATTCACAAAGATGTTGTTGTAAAGGTCTGCTTCATTTTTGTGGGTGTGATGCGAGCGGTTAATCTAATTTTACGGAAACAGAGAAGGTTTAGTTGGGACGTGACTGAGGTGTCCAACGTTATGTTGGGTAGACTCTATTGGACATAGGTAAACAAATCACCTGGCGGAAGTTGGGCAAAGTAAGAGATCGGATCAGCGGGAGACGTTTTCACCCAGGGAGTAGTGATTACATGGACAACGCTCTCGGAAGGAGTGTTGGGAGCAGATTCGCTTATATAATTTACCAACTACCAAGAAAAGCGCCAGAAACGTCAAGGTACAGAAACATACGGACCAAGTGCTGCAAGATGTGATTAATACGTCCAGTGCCTGAATAAATGTCGCTCTCCCTCTCGTCCTTTGTGAATGCCAAGTGTCTGTGTCTCATGATGCAGAACACGCGTTATGTGTTACATAAGACAATCGCTGTGGACATGTGAGGTTTGAGTAGCACACGGTGTTCCACAGAATTTAACTAATGTTCTACGGAACCTATTAATTTCAATTTCGCCCTACTTCTCCTCCTTTCTTCCAGCCTAAAGACTGTGTCTCGTTGTGCAGAGTACGGGTTATCTGTTCACTATGAGTGGCGGTACAGACATCATCAGATTTGGCATGACACTGAACTCGAAGAGAGCGGAACGTGAAGAACAAAACGGCCTCATTTCATATGGAACAGTGAGCAGAAATGAAACAAGCATAATGACAACGTGTATTAACGACCAGAGACTAAGGCAGGTGATCATAGTGCGGGAAAACTCTTACATGTGGAGAGGGATCGGCAGGCATGCGTCAGAGAACAAATGCGGAAGTGACCGGCGCATGCCATGTATCCCCCATAAACAAGGGATAAAGCAGATATTGATAAGCGATATTATAAGTCATTGAATCTGGCGCAACAGAAATATATATTTCCACCCAGCGTGTAGTTGCCAGTCAACAGAGAATATGCTCCATTATCAGCAAAGCACCTGCAGCCATTCTGATCTAGAAAATAGACAATAGACATTAGGCAATAGGTGCAGTAGGCCATACGGCCCTTCAAGCCAACACCACCATTCAATGTGATCATGGATGATCATTCACAATCGGTACCCCGTTCCTGCCTTCTCCCCATACTCCGCTATCTTTAAGAGCTCTATCTAGCTCTCTCTTTAAAGCATCCAGAGAATTGCCCTCCACTGCCCTCTGACGCTGAGAATTCCACAGATTTACAACTCTCTGACTGAAAAAGTTTTTCCTCATCTCCGTTCTAAATGGCCGACCCCTTATTCCTCAACCGTGGCCCCTGGTTCTGGAATCCCCCAGCATTGGGAACATGTTTCCTGCCTCTAACGTGTCCAACCCTTTAATAATCTTATATGTTTCAATAAGATCCCCTATCATCCTTCTAAATTCCAGTGTATACAAACCTAGTCGCTCCAGTCTTTCAACATACGATAGTCCCGCCATTCCGGGAATTAACCTAGTAAACCTACGCTGCACGCACTAAATAGCAAGAATATCCTTCCTCAAATCTACTGCTCCTCGCTCCGATCCACGTTCACTAGAATTATACCAGGAACCCCAGCAGCAGGGTTTAAAATACATACAATTATATAGCTTCATCCTGACTAGTGAAGGCAAGCATCCTCACTACATTTATTCAACTGCTTGTCTGCCCTTCGGAATGTAAGGAATTTAGACAAGAGAACACTTATTTCTCAATACCCGCTTTGCATGTTGTACCCATAATAAACATCCGAAAATGCTCCACCTCAATCAAGCATGGGAGGCTACGATGGAAGGTTATATCCCATGCAATCCAGGAAGGGCTTGCCGAATCGATAAAGAATTGTTCTCATAGATGGGAGCAGAGGGAGGTAGTGTAAGTTTGTTTATCGGGCTGGAGGCTTGTGAGTCGAGGTGTGACTCAGACATTGGTGCTGGGCCCATTGCTGCGTGTGGTTTATATCAGCGATATGGATGAGAATGTCGATAGTAGATTAGTACTTTTTGCAGAAGGTACAAGTGTTACTGGATTCATAGATGGCGAACACGTTTATCAAAAATTACTGAAGGGTCCTGCTCCAATTTGAGCTGAATAATGCTCAATAGAGTTTAATGCAGCTAAGTGAGTGTTGTTGCATTTTGGGATAGAAACCAATGCAGTACGTTCACAGTGAATGGTCGGAATCTGGGGAATGTTGCAGATAGGAGATAATTGGAGGTCCAGGTTTGCTGTTTGCTTGCCACCTTCAGGTGCCTTTGTCTGTGTCTGTTAATTTGCTCTGTTGTTCTTCTACTCTCGTGTAGCAAAGCCAGTTGAGTATTCCAGCACGAACGAATATTCCATGAATATTCACGTTCCAGGAAAATCGCACATGTCCACTGCTACATTACTCCATAGGGCCCGACCATGCACTGTAAGAGTCGTGTCTTGGCTTGACTTCCCAAGATGCAAAATCTCACATTGTACTGCGTTAAACACCTTTTAGCAATTCCACAGCACTGTTTTCCAGCTGAGAAACATCCTGCTATAATTATTGATAATCATATTTGCTATCTGAAGTCTCTCCCACTTTTGCAGGTATCTGCAAACTTGCCTATCAAGCCTTGCACATTCTTGTCCAAATCGTATCGATAAACAACAAACAACGATCCCTGTATTCATTGCGATTCAAACGTCCAGAGCAGGCAGACTTCCAGAATTGTGTGATTGACCTGCTGATCGCCCAGATTGATCTGCTTATTCCCAGATTTAGGCAAATTCTGGTCGAGAGTTTAAGGAAGTGGGGCACAAGGGTGGGGACCAGAAAAGGTGGACAGCATGTCCACGGCGACACAGGGCGCACAACGTTCCAATTTCCCACGTTTAGTCCAACCCCCTTTTAATGTATCCTATTCATGTACATGTTCAATTTCCTTCTTTTTGTATTTGCCTCATCTACATTCTAAACTATTAATTCACCGGACAGATATATTTCCATTTGGATAATCTCCGTAACTAAATGTAAACACGTTTGACAAGAAGTAAAAAAACCTGAAGTTTCGCAAGATTCGTGAGCGACCTGCAACATATTCCCCAACTCTTTCTACTTTAACTGAAAAGTCACAATCAATTTGCGTTCGCAGTCACTCGCAAATATCACACCGACTTCCTGTTCCTCGTGCTCTACATTATCCATGACCCAGATCCCTCTTAATATGTCCTATCCATGTACCTGTGTAAATATATCTTTAACTTTGCGATTTTACTTGCCTCAACTACTTCCTCTCGCAGCTCTTTCTACACACCAACCAACCTTTGCGTGAAAAAGTTATCCCTCGGGTTCTAATTCAATCTTTCCCACCTCAGCTTAAACTTATGTCCTCTGTTTTTCGATTCCCCTCCTGTGAGCAAGAGACGGCCTCTCACCGATCTACTTCTTTCATCATTTCATACACATGTAGAAGACCAATCCATATTCCCCTGCGCTCCATGAAGAGTCCCTGCTTGCTCAACCTCTTCCCAGAGCTCAGGCCTTCATGTCCTGGCAACATCCTTGTAAATCTAATCTACATCCATTCTTGTGCCGCCTTGTTTCCCGTGGTTCGAAATGTCGAAAAAGGATTGATTTGCGACTGTCCAAGTTTAATTCTCGTTGTCTGCTGTCGTTGTTTTCCATTGCGGATCACCTCTCGCCTTGGCCACTCAGGTAATAAAGTGAGATTCACGACTGGTCAATGGAAAAGTAATGTGTTTGGACGAAACTCTTTTTTTTGTCAGAGGGTGGTGAATCGGTGGAATTCATTGTCACAGAAGTTTTTGGGGGCCAAGTCAATTGATATTTTTCGTGCCGAAATTGATAAATTCTTGATTGCACGGATATCACGAGTAATGGGGAGAAGGCAGACGAATGGGATTGATGGGGAAAGATAGATCCGCTACGCTAGAATGGCGGAACAACCTTGATTTTGCTCAACACTTATCAATTTATTCAATGAAAACTTTGATTGCAGCCGTTTAAAATAAATGGGCGCATAAAATATCGCCACCCTTCAATCTGCACCTCGGCATATCTCTGTGGCAGCGTACATATTTATTTTTTACTGTATATTCAATCACTGATCGACGAGCCTTCACTGCGGTTATTGTATGCTGGACCATATTCATGCAATAGTACTTGTACATGTCTGATCCGGGGTTTGGATATCGCAAGACTTCATGATCTGTTTGGTCACGTTTCCCATTTTTCATACCTACCTGCTGAGAGGAGCCGCTAGGCCACACCAGAGGACCTCAGTATGGAGGTACATTGTCAGACACGTACAAGAACGCCTGAAGTCGAGATCCATGTAGAAACCGGGGTCGAAATTGATATGGAACTTTGGCCTTTATTAGTGCAATAGCAGATAGTAATTGATGCAGCTATATAAAATATTAGTCAGATCTCAGCAAGTGTTCAGTGTCCACCATAGTGTAGGAACAGGTGGAAGCATCGGAAAGGGTGCAGAGTTGATTCACCAAGATGTTGTTGGAACGGACTGCTTCAACTTTGTGGGTGTGAAGCGAAAGGTTAATTTACGGAAGCGGAGAAGTTTTAGAGGGGTCGTGACTGAGATGTCCAATGTTATGACAGGTATTCTCTATTGGACATGGGTAAACAAATCACCACGTGGAATTTAGGCAAAGTAAGAGATCGGATCAGCGTTGGATGTTTTTCACCTAGGGAGTAGTGATTTCATGGACAACACTGTCGGATGGAGTGTTGGAAGCAGATTCGCTTATATTATTTCACAACTACCAAGAAAAGCACAGAATCGTTAAGGAACAGAAACAAACAAGTGCTGCACAATGTGAATAATACGTCCAGTGGCCGGATAAATATCGCTCTCCCTCTCATCCTTTGTGAAGGCCAAGTGTCTGTGTCCCATGATGCAGAGAACGCGTTATGTGTTACATAGGACTGGCGGTACGGACATGTGAGGTTTGAGCAGCATACAGCGTTCCATAGCAAAAAAACTAATATTGTACGGAATCTATTAATATAAATATCGCCCTATTTCTCATCCTTTCTTCCAGCCAAATGACTGTGTCTTACTATACAGATTACGGGGTATCTGTTAACTGCGAATGGCGGGACAGACATCATCAGATTTGGCATGACACTGAACACACAGAGAGCGGAACGTGAAGAACAAAACGGCCTCATTTCGTATGCAACAGTGAGCAGAAATGAAGCAAACATAATGACAACGTGTATGAACGAGCAGAGACTAAGGCAGTTGATCATAGTGCGGGAAAACTCTTACATGTGGTGACTGATCGGCAGGCATGTGTCAGAGAACAAATACGGAAATGACCGTCACATGCCGTGTATGCCCCATAAACAAGGGATAAAGCAGATATTGATAAGCGATATGATAAGAATCATTGCATCTGGCTTAACAGCAACATGTATTTCCACCCATCGTGTAGTTACCAGTCAACAGAGAATATGCTCCGTTATTAGCAAATCACCTGCAGCCATTCTTATCCACTGCGGCTCACACCGGGTCACGTTCGCTAGAATTATACCAAGAATCGCAGCAGCAGGGGTTAAAATAAATACAATGATATTGCTTCATCCTGACTAGTGAGGGCAAGCATCCTCACTGCATTTATGCAACTGCTTGTCTGTCCTACGGAGTGAAGGGAATTTAGACAAGAGAACACTTATCATTCAATACCCGCCTTGCATGTTATACCCATAATAAACATCCGAAAATGCTCCACCTCATGGGAGGTTACAATGGAAGGTTATAACACACGCAATCCAGGAAGAGCTAGCCGAATCGATAAAGAATTGTTCTCATAGATGGACGCAGAGGGAGGTGGTGTAAGTTTGTTTTTCGAGCTACAGGCTTGCGAGTCGTAGTGTGCCTCAGATATTGGTGCTGGGCCCATTGCTGTGTGGTTGATATCAGCGATATGGATGAGAATGTCGATTGTAGCATTAGTACCTTGGCAGAAGATACACGAGTTGTTGGATTCATAGATAGCGAACACGTTTATCAAAAATTGCTGAAGGGTCCTGATCCGATTTGGCAAGTGAGCTGCGTAATGTTCAATAGAAGTTAATGCAGTGAGTGTTGTTGCCATTTGGGATAGAAACCAGTGCAGTTCGTTCACAGTGAATGGCAGGATCCTGGGGACAGTTGCAGAAAGGAGGTAGTTTAACGTTCAGGCTTGCTACTTGCATGCCACCTTCGGGTGCCTTTGTCTGTGTCTCATAATTTGCTCTGTAGTTCTTCTACTCTCGTGCAGCTAAGTATTCCAGGACGACCGAGTATTCCATGACTCTTCCACTTTCCAGGAGAAACGTACATGTACTCTGCTACATTACCTCCTGGGGCCCGACCATGCACTATGACAGTCGTTTCTTCGTTTCCCTTCCCAAATCTCACATTTCACATTGTAATGCATTAAGCTCATTTAGCCATTCCTCGGCGCAGTACCCGATCTGATAAACATCCTGCTTTTATCATTGATAACCAACCATTCTATTTGCAATACCTCCCACTTCAGTGGTATCTGCAAAAGATAGCCGCACCGATCCCTGAATTCATTGCGATTCACCCTTCCAGAGCAGGCTGACTTCGAGAATTGTTTAATAGGCCTGCTAATCGCCTTGTTATTCCAGAAAAGATTTAAACAAATGCTGGTCGTGAGTTTCAAGTTGTGGGACACGAGGGTGGGAACCAGAAAAGGGTTCAGCAGGTCCACGGTACAATGTTGCAATTTCCCACATTTTGTCCCAATCCCTTTCAACGCTTCCCATCCATGTACTTGCTCCATTTCAATGTTTTTGTATTTGCCTCATCTACTTTCTCAACTGTTAATTCACCGAATAAAGTCATTTGCATCTGGATAATATCGGTAAATGGATGGAAACACATTTGACAAGAACAAAACCATGCGGAAGTTTCACACGATTCGTGAGCGACCTTACAATATATTCCATAGTCGATTTCCTTTAACTGAAAATTCATAACTAAATTGCGTTCAACCATTCGGAAATATCATGCTGACTTCCTGTTTCTCTTCCTCTACATATTTCTCCTCCGACTTCAATAATTTTCCTGAAGAACTAGGCGGAACAGTAATGTCAGGAATTTCTGGGCATAATCCAGAAGGTGCAGGATCATTTAATTCCAAAGCGGACGAATGATTTTAAGAGTAGTATGAGGCAACCGTGGCTGACAAAGGAAGTTGGGGATGGAATAAAAATAAAGAAAAAATGTATAACACGGCAAAGAGTAGCAGGAAGCCAGAGAATGGGGAATCTTTCAAAGGACAATAGAAGGTAACAATACGGGAAATACGGGCTGAAAAGATAAAGTACGTGGGGGAGGTGGCCAAGAATATAAAGAAGGACAGTAAAGGCTTCTTTAGATAATTTAAGAGAAAAAGAGTAGCAAAGTGGGTCCCTTGAAGGCAGACATGGATGGAATTATTATAGATAACAAGGAAATGGCAGAAGAGTTGAACAATTACTTTGGATCCGTCTTCACTAAGGAAGACACAAACAATCTCCCAGATGTACTAGAGGACTGAGGATCTAGGGGGATAGAGGAACTGATTTTTTTTTGCATTGGGCGTTAAATAGTATTTGGTAAACTGATGGGACTGAAGGTTGATAAATCCCCAGGGCCTGATGGTCTGCAACCCAGGGTACTCATGGAGGTGGCTCTAAAAAATAATGGACGCATTGGTGATCAATTTCCAATGTTCAATAGATTCAGGATCAGTTCCTGTGGATTGGAGGATAGCTATTGTTATCTCTCTTTTCAGGAAAGGAGCGAGAGATAAAACGGTGAATTACAGACCAGTTAGCCTGACATCAGTGGTGGGGAAGATGCTGGAGTCAATTATTAAAGAGGTAATAACGGTGCATTTGGATAGCAGTAAAAGGATATCCAAATCAGCATGGATTTATGAAAGGGAAATCATGCTTGACTAATCTTCTTCAAATTTTTGAGGATGTAACAAGTAATATGGATGAAGGGGAGCCAGTGGACGTAGCGATTTGCACTTTCAAAAAGCATTTGACAAGGTCGCACACGGCAGATATGTGAGCAAAATTAAAGCACATGGTATTGGGGATAGAGTGTTGACATGGATAGAGAATTGGTTGGCAGACAGGAAACAAAGAGGAGGGGTAAACGGGTCCTTTTCAGAATGGCAGGCAGTGGCGAGTGGAGTGCCACAAGGCTCGGTGTTGGGGTCGCAACTATTCATCATATATATTAATTATTTAGGTGAAGGAATTAGAAGCAACTCGAGCAAGTTTGCAGATGACACAAAGCTGGGTGACAGCGTGAACTGCGAAGAGGAAGTTAGGAGGTTGCAGGGTGACATGGACAGTTTGAGTGAGAGAGCTGGCGCATTACAGGTGCAGTATAAAGTAGATAAATGTGAGGTTATCCACTTTCGCGGTAAAAACAAGGAGGCAGAGAATTGCCTCAATGGCGTCAGGTTAGTTAAGGAGGAAGTGCAGCGAGACATGGGTGTCCTTGTGCAACAGTCATTGAAAGTTGGGGTGCAGGTATAGCAGGCAGTGAAGAAAGCTAATGGCATGGTGGCCTTCATAACAAGATGATTTCAGTATGGGAGTAGAGAGGTTCTTCTGCAGTTGTAAAGGGCCCTGGTAAGACCACATCTGGAGTATTGTGTAGAGTTTTAGCCTCCTAATTTGAGGAAGGACATCCTTGTGATTGAGGCAGTGCAGCTTAGGTTCACGAGATTGATCCCTGGGATGGCGGGACTGTCATATGAGAAACGATTGAAACGACGAGGCTTGTATTCACTGGAGTTTAGAAGGATGAGAGGGGATCTTATAGAGAGATGTACAATTATAAAAGGACTGGACAAGCTAGATGCAGGATTATTTTCCCCAGTGTTGGGGGAGTCCAGAAGCAGGAGCTACAGTCTTTGAATAAAGGGGAGGCCATTTAAAACTGAGGTAAGAAGCAACCTTTTCACCCAGAGAGTTGTGAATTTGTGGAATTCTCTGCCACAGAGGGCAGTGGAGGCCAAATCGCTGGATGTATTTAAGATAACGTTAGATAGAGCTCGAGACGCTAGTGGAATCAAGGGATATGGAGAGAAGGCCGGCACGGGTTGCTGATTGTGGATGATCAGCCATGATCTCAATGAATGGCGGTGCTGGTTCGAAGGGCCGAATGGCCTCCCCCTGCACCTATTTCCTATGTTTCTATGTTTCTTTCCGGAGGACAACAAACTTCCTCATAATATACTTCCTCCGTTGTTGTTTGGCCCAACCACTGATCCGTATATTTGAACATAGTTTACAGAAAGGTACAGCACAAGAACAAACCTTTCATCCCACGACAGCTGTGTGAAACGTAATGCCACATTAAACGAATTATTTATACGTGCATATGATCACCTCGTGGCACCACGGGAGAAGAATGAGGAGGAGATAAGACTTTTCTTTGCCTTCCATCACAGTGAGGGTGTGCCTAGAGAATTAAACTGTGATGGCTGTTTGTGTAAAAATTGTATCTGTGTGTCCTGTGCTTTTTGTTGTCTACTGCCGGACCCTGGCGTGAGAGGACGCTGGCGTTGTTTATTCGCCGCTTCTCCGTTAGGATAGTTTGTCTGTTTGTTTTTATGTTATGATTGTTCTTGTAAAGCGCTTTGAGCTCCCGATAAGGCGCTATATAAAATAAATGCTTATTATTATTATTGTTATTATTATATGATTCTTAGCAATGCATTCCATAGGCACAAATCCTAAGCGTGCCTATTTCATCTGGCTTCACCGCCAGGCTTGGCGAGGTGTTCCAGATAACTGTCACTCTCTGGGTATAGGCATGGCCACGCACATCTACTGCCCTCTGACCTCAATCCAATAGCATCTAATATTTGATTTTCAATATTGCAGAAGACGTTTCCACTATACTAACTGTATTTTCAACATTTTAGAAACATCGGTGAAGTCTCCCTCATTATCCTCCGTTCCCGAGAAAACTATCCAGGTGTGTCAAAACTCTCCACAAAACTCTCCACAAAATCAAGATGGCCGCGCCGTTGTGTTTGGCTGCCTGTCGTCGCTCACCTGGAGATCGTAGTGTTCTTCGAGCCACTTTAGTTTACGACCGCCGAACCCTCCTGTTGATCCGACCCTCCTTCGTCGACTTCTTCAGTCCAGGTCCCGGACAAAGTTTCTTCCAGCGATCGCTCCTCGATCAACTCCCGGTAGATGTGCGGGCCCAGCCTTACATCCACCGCCGCACGCACCGCGCTAGGAGGCGGGGTAAACGCGCGGGAACTTTCGAAAATTTAAAAAACCTCGCCCGCGCTCATCCAACAGCGGCCTACCGCGCCCAGCGCTGCGAAGTCGGACCTGGTCGACCTTACAGCTCCATCCACCGGCGCTCCCTTGAGCTCAGGTATGCCGCTCTTCGACCGATCATCCCGGTCCCTGGACTGCCGGCCCGTGGGCTCCCAGCAAGGCCATCTGTGAAGCGCAGCGGCGTGGTCTCCCTGAACCTCCGCCCGCTGGCGTGGGAGGCGCTACCGGACCGAAGCTCACCTGTTGTCCCTACTGTCCCTACTAAAGTGGCCCTGATCAACGTAAGATCCCTCCAAAACAAGACTTTCATCCTCAATGACTTCTTCATCACCCGTGGATTGGACTTCCTACTGCTCACAGAATCCTGGCTTAACCCTGGTGAGCTTGCTCCACTCGTGGAACTCTGTCCTGATAACTGTCACTTCTTCACCTCGCCTAGGCTCTCCGGACGCGGTGGGGGCTTAGCCACTGTGTTTAAGAAACATTTCAACTGCCGCCTCCTGAACGCTGATCATTTCTCCAGTTTCGAGGTGCAACTAATTAAAGTAGGCCTAGCCTACCCCCTCTTAATTGTTCTTGTGTATCGCCCACCAAAAATGCATAAGGACTTCATCACCCAATTTGCTGATCTGATTTCTAGCATTTTGCCCAAATTTGACCGGATCATGATTCTTGGTGACTTTAATATTCATGTTTGCTGTCCCACTAAGCCTCTTGTGAGTGAATTTATGCACCTGGTTGAGTCCTTCAATCTGACTCTTCACACCACGGGACCCACTCACAAGTTAGGCCATACTCTCGACCTAGTGTTATCGTCCGGATTCCCAATCAACAACATTGAAACTACTGAAGCCTGTCTATCGGACCACAGCGCTATCATTTTTGACGCATCTCTGCCTTTATCTCCCGCAAAATCTCATCTCCCTGTTCGCTACTCCCGCGACATAAATTCATTGACTGCCAGTAAATTCTCCGAGGCTCTCACAGCTGCCCCCAACATCTGCACCATTGAGGCCTCTCCCCCCCATCTCAGCACTGAGGATCTCGCCTCTTTATTTAATATCACTTGCTCTTCCATCCTGGATTCTATCGCTCCCCTTAAAATGAAAAAGCCTAAGCCCAAAGGTCGGCCGTGGCTCAATGACACCACCAAAGCCCTAAGAAGGGAGTGCAGAAAATCAGAAAGGAGATGGAAATGTGACAAGCTTCAAATTTCCTTCGAAATTCTGAGAAACAATCTTCTCAAATACCAGGAAGCAGTAAAGTCTGCTAGAGCACAATACTTCTCCGACCTTATTTCCAAAAACTCTCATAACTTTAGAACAATTACCTCTGTCATATGTCCCGCCCCCAGTACCAGCTTAGTTGGGTCCCCTGCTAAGTGCGAAGAATTCGCTAAATTTTTCACCAACAAAGTTGAGAATATTAGAATGAACATTTCCCCTCCCACCCGTGACCTAGCTGTCTCACTAGTCTGTTCATCTAAATTGGACTGCTTCCAACCCGTCACTCTATCCTCCCTTGCAAAGCTTGTCTCTGCTATGAAGCCTGCAACCTGCCCCCTTGATCCAGCCCCCACTGCCCTTCTGAAGGATGTCATTGCAATAGCCGGCCCAGCATCCTCTCTATTATCAACAGTTCTCTGGCCACTGGCACTGTTCCAACCAGTTTCAAGCACGCGGTGGTCCAGCCCCTACTGAAAAAACCTAACCTAGACCCCACCTTGCCTGGCAACTACAGACCCATTTCCAAACTGCCATTCCTGTCAAAAGTCCTTGAAAAGGCAATCCTTAACCAATTAATGCCCTACCTGCACCAAAACACCATCCTGGAAAGTTTCCAGTCAGGTTTCAGAGCCCACCACAGCACAGAGTCTGCCTTGTTGAAGGTACACAACGACCTGCTTCTCGCCATCGACACCGGCGACTGTGCAATCCTGCTCCTTCTCGACCTCAGCGCAGCATTCGATACAGTGGACCACACCATCCTTATTGACCGTCTCCGGTACGCGATTGGCATTGATGGCACTGCCCTGAGCTGGTTCGCTTCGTACCTCAAAGATAGGAGTTTCGCCATCAACATAGGCAGTTATTCCTCTGCTCCAGCTAGCCTCTCCGGCGGAGTTCCACAAGGCTCCATCCTAGGCCCCATTCTCTTCTCTCTATACATGCTCCCCCTTGGCCAAATCATTCAAAGGCACGGCATTTCTTTCCACTGCTATGCCGATGACACTCAGCTTTACCTCCCCCTGAAACCCAACAACCAGTCAAATTTAGACAGCCTCTCACACTGCCTTGAGGACATAAAATGTTGGATGGCACAGAACTTCCTCCAATTAAATGAGAGCAAGTCTGAGGTCATCCTATTCGGCCCCCCCCGACTCCATCAAATTGATAACAGGCAGTCTTGGAAGCCTATCCTGCCTAGTCAAACCGCATGTCAAAAACCTCGGCATGATATTTGACTCTGCATTAAAATTTGATAAGCAAGTCAACGATGTGGTAAAAGCCAGCTTCTTCCAACTTCGAACCATAGCTAAAATCAAACCTTTCCTCAAATTCGACGACACAGAAAAAATCATTCACGCTTTCATTTCCTCCCGCCTAGACTACTGCAACTCCCTATACACTGGGATCAGCCAATCTTCCCTGTCCCGCCTGCAACTGGTCCAAAACGCCGCAGCGAGACTCCTGACGGGTACCCGTAAAAGGGACCACATCACCCCGATTCTGGCCTCTCTCCACTGGCACCCTGTACGGTACAGAATCAACTTCAAGCTCCTCCTATTCACGTATAAAGCCCTAAATTGACACTCCCCCCCCTACATCAAAAATCTTCTAACCCCCCTCTCTAACTCCAGGTCCCTCAGATCGGCCGACTTGGGGCTATTCACTATCCCGCGGTGTAGGCTTAAACTCAGGGGTGACCGCGCTTTTGCGGTTGCAGCTCCTAGACTGTGGAACAGCATCCCTCTCCCCATCAGAACTGCCCCCTCCATCGACTCCTTTAAGTCCAGGCTCAAAACATATTTCTACTCCCTAGCGTTTGAGGCTCATTGAGGAGGCGCTGTGAACTGTTTGCGTGCTACTGTATGTTTTCATTTTTTTTTCTATTGGAACCTAATCAAATGTACAGCACTTTGGTCAACGTGGGTTGTTTTTAAATGTGCTATACAAATAAAATTGACTTGACTTGACTTGACTTGACATAGTCCACATCCTCCAATAGGAAGGCACACTCATACCTGCCTTGCCATTATCATCGACAAACCAATCGCGAATCCACACGACACCACTCACATCAATATAAGCAGAACAACTCACGTTGGCTTCCACATTTTCTACCCAGATCTCTCATCCAGGAAACGTTTTACTGCAGAAGAATGGTCGGGACACTTTATTTCCTTTTCGGAATATTTCTGCTGTCTCAGACCTTTGTAAACGGTCAGTCGTATCTACCCGAAGTTGGTAAGTATATACACATGTAGTTTCACATCTCTTAGCGCGCAGTGCTCTGAGACAATAGTCAATAGACAACAGACCATAGGTGCAGGAGGAGGCCATTCGCCCCTTCGAGCCAGCACCGCCATTCAATATGATCATGGCTGATCATTCACAATCAGTACCCCATTGCTGCCTTCTCCCCATACCCCCTGACTCCGCTATCTTTAAGAGCTCTATCTGGCTCTCTCTTCAAATCGTTCAGAGAATTGCCCTCCACTGCCCTCTGACGCTGAGAATTCCACATGTTTACAACTCTCTGACTGAAAAAGTTTTTCCTCATCTCCGTTCTAAATTGCCTACCACTTATTCTGGGCCCTTGGTTCTGGATTCCCCCAATATTGGGAACATGTTTCCTGCCTCTAACGTGTTCAATCCCTTAATAATCATATATGTTTCATTAAGATCCCATCTCATCCTTCTATATTGCAGCATCTACTAGCCAAGTCGCTCTAGTCTTTCAACATACGACAGTCCCGCCATTCAGGAAATTAACCTAGTGAACCTACGCTACACGCGCTCAATAGCAAGAATATCCCTCCTCAAATTTGGGGACAAAACTGCACCCAGTACGGTGCGGTCTCACTGGGGCCCTGGACAACCGCAGAAAGGCCTCTTTGCTCCCATACCCAATTACTCTTGTCATAAAGGTCAACATGCCATTAGCTTTCTTCACTGCCTGCTGTACCTGCATGCTAACTTAACTGATGAACAACGACACCATATCTCTTTATACTTCCCATTTCCTAACTTGACACCATTCAGATAATATTTTGCCTTCCTGTCCTACCACCAAAGTGGATAACCTCACATTTAGCCACATTAAATTGCATCTGCCATGCATTTGCCCATTCACACAACCTGTCAAAGTCACCCTGAATCCTACTAGGACCCCCCTCATAGTTCAAACTGCCACCAGCTTTGTGTCATCCGCAAATTTGATAATGTTGTTTTTAATCCCTTCATCCAAGTCATTAATGTATATTGTAAATAGTTGCGGTCCCAGCACGGAGCCTTGTGGTACCCCACGAGTTATTGCCTGCCATTCTGAAAGGGACCCGTTAATCCAGACTCTGTTTCCTTTCTGCCAACCAATTTCCTATCCATGTCAGTACCGTACCCCAAATGCCATGTGCTCTAATCTTGCCTACTAATCTCCTTTGTGGGGAATCTTGCCCACTAATCTTCCAGTGTTGGAAGAGAGTTGATTTAAAACCGGTCTCTTTGCGTACCAATGTCAATTTCAAGGTATACACGAAGCTATAATGGGACTCTAAGGCAATTTATAAGCCAGCCACGAGAGCTCACATTGGAGAAGCACCTTTTTGTCCCCATCCACTCCTCCTGGAAATACCTTATGTTTTGCTCGAGGAAAATGCAATGTGTATGGATATATCCGCATTCTTCCATGGAAGGAAGCAGCGGATGACGGTGGTAGGTTGCTTCTCGGACTGGAGGTCTGTGACGAGTGGTGTGCCTCGGAGTTCGGTGCTGGGCCCGTTACTGTTTGTCATCCACATCAATGATTTCGATGAGAACATACAGGGCAAGGTTAGCAAGTTTGCTAATGAGTGAAAAAATGGGTGGTTTTGCAGATATTGAAGATGGTCGTGAAGGTTTGCGGTAGGATCTGGATTGATTGGCCAGGTGGGCTGAGGAATGGTTGATGGAATTTAATACAGAGAAGTGTGAGTTGTTGCATTTTGGGACGTCTAACAATGGCAGGATCTAAACAGTAAATGGTAGGCATCTGAGGATAGCTGTAGAGCAGAGAGCTCTGGGACTGCAGTGGCATCGTTCCTTGAAAGTCGAGTCGCAGGTAGATACGGTGGGTCAATCAGGTTTTTGGCACATTGGCCTTCGTCATTCAGAGCATTGAATATAGAAGTAGGGACGTCATGTTGCAGTTGTATAAGACGTTGATGAGACCGCATTTATAATTATTTTTTTGTTCAGGGCACAACGTTATCTGAATGGTACTGTCAAGCTACAAAGAGATCAGAGAAGATTTATGTAGATGTTGCCAGGACAAGTTGGTGTGAGCTACAGGGAAAAGTCGAGTAGACTGGGTCTCTATTCACACGAGGATGGGGGGGGTTATCTTATTGAAGTGTATAATATCACGAGATGAATAGTTCAGGTAGATTCATAGAGTCTCTTGCCCAGAGTCGGGGAATTGAGGACCAGAGGACAAAGGTTCAAGGTGAAGGGGAATAGATTTAATTGCAATCTGAGGGATAACCTTTTCACACAAAGGATGGTTGGTAAAAGGAAGAAGTCGCCAGATGAGGTAGTTGAGGCTGGGACTATCTCAACGTTTAAGAAACAGTCAGACAGGTACATGGATAAGACTTTAGAGGATATGGACTAATCGCCTGCAGGTGGGATGAGTGTGGCTGAGACATATTGGCCGATGTGAGCAAGTTCACCGAAGGGTCTGTTTCCACACTGTATCATTCTATGACGATGACTCATACCTTATCCGGGACATTCAGCAGAAGCCATGCCGCGGCAGGTCATGAAGAGCATTATAAATTTTGTCATCGTGGATGGAGGGGAGTGTGTGATTCTTGCTCCACGCTTGGGAAATAATAAACCGAAGAGATTCAATAACATTAGTGAACTGAGATGATTGTGCACAATTATTACGGCTTTGGATTTCAGAATACAGAGCGACGGGAAGGAAAAAGTGCAAAAGGTCTTGTGAAAAAATATACATACGCACATACAAACAATAAATAGGCGAAACAATAGGCTCTTTGTAATTTGTGATTAGTAATTAGTTATGTGTAATTTGTAGTTATCTCTTTGACTCTTTGTAACTGTGCCTGATATTATCTGGAGTTCATTACCAAAATGTATTTTCTTTGTAACCAGATGACCACTGCTTTGAGACGTCAAACGCAAATTGTCGGGATGCGTGCCTTGCCAGAGAAAGGCAGATCGATGTTTGCGCCGAGAAGAGAGTATGTTGCGCACCACCTGAATCTATCAGGCATGACACATAACTGAAGCTATTTTCCCCCAAGATCCTCCTTTCACTCGCATTGATCCGTTAACACGCGATATTCCACCCAGAATGTTTTGCACGGCGGTGCCAATAAATAAAGGAGATTATTGATCAAGCTTCTGCTTCAATGTTTTGCTCTTTATTATGAGGCAGCTTACAGAACATTTCTTCGGAGTTACACCTATCTGTTCGGGTTAATACGGCAGTCGAAGCAATTTTAAAAAAAAATAGTGAACCTTGGGCTGAGAAATACAAGAACTAAAGTTTTTACATATAGGAATTAAATTAAGGTGTGAGGATAAAAGGTACCTCGACAACAAGCATCGTCTGAAGAGGGGCTTTCCACCTGAAAGATTATCTATGTTATTGGTTCTCAGTTAGGGACTACTGAAATATGGAACATTTTGTGTTTTTAATTTTGCACAAGTAGATCAACCCTAGAAAGCACGAACACGGGGAAAGGGAAAGGGGATTAAACGAGGGCAGGAGACCTCGGTGGAAGTACCTCTTGCAAACAGGTATTCGTTTTTGGGAGCTGTCGGGACCGACGACGCTTCCAGTCCCAGTAGCATACAGGTCTCTGATTCGAATACTGCGTTGAGGCTCGACTGGTGAGACCGAAGTCAGGCAGAGTCATAGAGGTGGGTGACTCCAATGTCAGAGGTGCGGACAGGAGATTCTGTGGCGAGACTCGAGGAAGGTGTGTTGCCTCCCTGGTGCCACAGTCCTGGTCGTCTTGGACCAGTGTGAGAACATCCTCGTGAAGGAAAGCGAGCAGCCGGAAGTAGTTGTGCAACTTGGCAAAAATTACGTGGGTAAGAAGAGGAAGATGGTTCTCTAACGTAAGGGTAGGGATCTATGTAGGAACCTGGAAAACAGGAATTCTAGGGTGGTTATCTCTGTGTTGCCTCCAGTACCTCGTGCTAATGAGGGTGGGAACAGGAAGATAGGGGATCTGAATGTGTGGCTGAGGATTTGGTGCAGGGGACAGGAATTTAGATTTCTAGATCACTGTGATCTCTTCTAGGGTAGGGGTGACCTGTACATAAGGATCGTTTTGCACCTTAATTGGAGGGTGGACCGACATCAGAAACATAGAAAAAGGTTGCAGTAGTAGGCCATTCGGCCCTTCGAGCCAGCACAACCATCCAAAGTGATCATGGCCTTCTCCTCATATTCTTTGATTCTGCTCGCCCGAAAAGCTTTGTCGAACTCTCTTTTGAATGCATCCGGTGAAACGGCCTCCAATGCCTTCGGAGGCAGGGAATTCTACAAATTCCTCATCACAGTTGTAAATAACCTACCCCTTATTCTTAAACTGTGTCCCCCTAGTTCTGCCTTTTCTCCCCAGTCTCTCCCTCTTTCCCAGTCTCTCCACCTCTCTCACCCCCCTCCCTCTCTACCCATCACCCCATTTCTCTCTCTCCTCTCTTTTGACTAAACAAAATAAACAAAGTTAAAATAAAAACTAAACTCTCCCCTCTCTTCCTGCTCTTTCTCCCCATGTCTCTCTCTCTCTCTCTCCCTTTCTCCCCCTCTCTCTCTCTTCCCCCTTTATCTCACTCTCTCTCACTTTCCCCCTCTCTCTCCTCCCTCTCTCTCTTCCCCCTCTCTCTCTCTCACCCCACGCTCTCCCTTCATTCAGTCTCTCCCCGCTCTCTCTCTCTCCCCTCTCCCCCCCTTTTATCTCCCCCGTGCACTATATAAGAATACATTTAAAAGTCACAGCGTCATGGAGTCATGCAGCACGGAAATATCCGGCCCAACTCTCCCACTCCAATGCAACTTGCCCCTTCTATTCCAGTCCCACCTTCCGCGTTTGCCCCATATCCCTCTCAACCCGTCCCATCCACGTACACGTCTAAATGTTTCTTAAACGTTGCACTAGTAAATGCCTCTGGCAGCCCGTTCTATACACCCACGACTGTGTGTACGAGGACATTCTGGGGGTTTTTTGTGCGAGATTGTAGCCTATGTCTGACTTTCCTCAGATAGGCACAGACACAAAGTAAACCAGCTCGAAGTTCAGAGGCGGTTCCATCTAACAAGTCGGTTCATTAAAGGCCTTATCGACGCACAAAGGGAAACACACTGAGGAGACCCACCTCTCTCTCTCCTCTCCTGTCCTCTCTCCCCCTCTCCTCCCTCTCCTCCTCCCCCCTCTCCCCCATACCCCTCTCTCCCACACAAAGCTCCCTCTCTCTCCCCTCTCTAATTCTACTATCAGTTAAGACCTTATGACAAACGGGGAGGATTGGGGAGTGGAGGAGGTGTGTGGGAGAGAGAGGGGTAGTGTGGGAATGAGAGGAGTGGGGAGAGAGTGTGCGGTGGAGCATGGGGAGAGATAGGGGGAGTGTGGGGAATGTGAGGGGTAGGGGTGTGGGCAGAGAGGGGATGTGCGTGGGGAGAGAGATGGCGAGGCGCGTGGGGGAGAGAGGGGGAGGAGTGTGGGGGAAAGAAAGGGAGGAGTGGTGAGTGTATGGGGAGAAAGCAGGAGTGTGGGGTTGGAGAGTGGGAGGAGTGTGGAGAGAGGGGAGGAGGTGGGAAAGCAGAATCGGAAAAGTGGGGAGAGAGAGAGAGGACAGAGAATTGGAGGAAGGAGAGAGAGAGAGAGAGTGAGGTGTGTTGGGAGAGACGCATAATGTGTTATTCTTTCAATCGTATCCCGCAGAAAGTTATCGACTAATTATCACCGCTGCCTATTAAATTGAAAATAACAAATAAATACGTCTGCACCCGCCAACGTAGATAGAACAACAAGATGCCGTGAGAGCTCATTACAGATGAGATTAATTACTGATAATGTCACTGCTTATCCAGACCTACCTCTGACAACACTGATAAAGTCACTGCTTATCCAGACCCATCACTGACCACACTGATAATGTCACTGCTTATCCAGACCCATCACTGACCACACTGATAATATCACTGCTTATCCAGACCCATCACTGACCACACTGATAATGTCACTGCTTATCCAGACCCATCACTGACCACACTGATAATGTCACTGCTTATCCAGACCCATCACTGACCACACTGATAACATCACTGCTTATCCGGACCCATCACTAACCACACTGATAATGTCACTGCTTATCCAGACCCTTCACTGACCACAATGATAATATCACTGCTGATCCGGACCTTTGACAAAGTCTCTCATGGTAGACCGATCCAAGAGGTGAAGGCACACGGGGTTAACAGTGCCTTGGTCGTATGAATTGAGAACTGTCTGAATGATAGAAAACAGAGGGTTGTGGTGGAAGTGCAATATTCAGGCTGGAGGTCTGTGACCTGTAGTGATACACAGGGATCTGTGCTGGGACCTCTGCTGTTTGTGATACACATGAATATCTTAGTTGTGAATATACAGGGGTTGCTTTGTAAGTTTGCAGACGACACCAAGATTGCTGGGGTTGTGGAATGTGAGGGAGGCTGTCTCAGTATTCAGCGGCATATAGATCAAGTAGGGAGATGGGAGGAGTGGGGGAAATCACAGATGGAGTTTATTCTGAGCAAGTGTTAGATGTTGGTTGGTCAAATGTAAGTGCAAAATATACAATTAATGGCTTGACCTTTAACATCACTGATGTATAAAGGGATCTTGCGATCCAAGTTCACACCTGCCTGAATGTGATAACGGCAGTAGACAGCGGTAAAGAGGAATATGGTACAGTTTCTTTCATTGGTCAAGGAGTGGTGGTCTGTCTCAGGAATAGGTGCTGGCTCATTGTTGTTTGTCATCTGTGTCAATGAGTTGCGTGAGAATGTACTGGGACTAATTATTAAGTTTCCAGTTGACACTAAAGTAGTGGTATCGCAGGCAGTGAAATGATTGGCAAGGATTAAAGCAGGAACTTTTTCAAATTGGAAAATGGGCTAAATAGTAAATGGTGTTTCTTGCAGAGAAATGCGAGTAATTAAATTAGGGAAGACAACCCAGGGCATGATCTTCACCGTGAATGGTAGTTAGCTGGAGAGTGCTGTCGAGCAGAGGGATCTCAGAATAAAAGCACATTTTTGCAAGAAAAGGGATGTAACAGGGGGATAAGGCGGAGGAGAAGGTTTTTTGGCCCACTGTCTTCATCAGCCAGTGAATAAAATTTTAAAGTTGGAAAGCTATGTTCAGTTGGACAAGACGTTGTTGAGGACGCACTTCGAGTAACGTGTATAATTTTTCGTCAGCATGTTTAGGAAATATGCCACTAATTTGTAAAGAGTCCTGAAAATATTTTACAACACGTTGCCAGAAAACAAGGGTCGGAGCTACAGGAAAATGTTGGGCTGCCAGGACTTTGTTTCATGGAGCGCAGCAGGCTGTGCAGTGACCTCATAGAGGTGGACAGTGTCATAGGTAACGTCATAATGGGAACACTAAGACATGTCGACAGGTACATGAGGGGAATGGTTTAGAGGGAGATGATTCACATGCCGGTAAATGGGAATAGTTGAGATGAACTAAAATGCACCATCGCTCCCCATGAAGCACGGCAGCCTTTGGCCAAACGTTGCGCCAGGTACAGCACTAACAAATAAACTGCTTTTAAATGGCCCTTGGATATTCTGTTACCACTGAACTCTAACCTTGAAATCATGGGATTTGCCTATCATATATATTGGTCATTTTTGATAACAGTCCCTGATCATTGAAGTGTTTATTTCAGTTTCTATGAGTGCCAGGTTTGCACTGCATGATGGGAGATATGCTCTCTTGAATTGCTTGATAAATAAGCACATAAATGAAGTCTGCGTGTGTGGCAGCTTTCTCTGTGCCGCTGTGTGGACAGCCCAGACGGATGAGTTGGTCATTTACTCTCAGACCGACCTTACTGTCTGGTCTGTGGGTTTGAATTAACATCTACCTGTCACCTGGTCTGAAGTGGTTCACCACAATATAAACTGCAGATTGAACAGAGCCACAGCTAATGTTCACCGGCTGGAACTAATATTCCCCACTGGGCGAAGTACACAGAACATTTAGCCATCTCCCCCTTTCTCAGATCTGAAGCTGCATTTTAATTTTCAGCATTATGTGTTATTCTTTCAAATGTATGCCGGAGAGAGTTAATTAGCATTTCTAACCTGTTAATTAAGAAGAAAATAATAAGTTAACGCATCTTCAGCTGCCGTGTTTACCAGCGTGGATAGAGCAGCAAGATGGAATTAGTGCTCATTAAAGTTTAGATTAATTATGGATACTGAACGAGTTAACAATAGACAATAGGTGCAGGAGTAGGCCATTCGGCCGTTCGAGCCAGTACCACCATTCAATGTGATCATGGCTGATCATTCTCAATCAGTACCCCGTTCCTGCCTTCTCCTCATACCCCCTGACTCCGCTATCCTTAAGAGCTCTATCTAGCTCTCTCTTGAATGCATTGGGAGAATTGAGCTCCACTGCCATCTGAGGCAGAGAATTCCACAGATTTACAACTCTCTGAAAACGTTTTTCCTCATCTCCGCTCTAAATGGCCTACCCTTTATTCTTAAACTGTGACCCCTTAATAATCTTATATGTTTCGATCAAATCCCCTCTCATCCTTCTAAATTCCAGTTTATACAAGCCTCGTCGCTCCAGTCTTTCAACATATGACAGTCCCGCCATTCCGGGAATTAACCCAGTAAATCTACGCTGCACGCCCTCAATAGCAAGAATATCCTTCCTCAACCCCTTTAGAATCGAACATTTGAATTAAAAGGAAGGGATTCTTTGAGAAGATGTGGGAAAAATGGATCGTTCATTTCAGCCATGACACCAACTGGATAAATGCCGAGCTAGATATTGGAAGACTGTGTTGTATAGAACTAGATGGTATGTTTGTGCGAATATTGAAATATCTCTAGATAACCAATCATTGTTACTTTTTTATATTTTATTTGGTAAGTGTACCACACTGTCTTGTTCAAATGTATTTATTTATCTATTTATCTCCTTCATTTATTTAGTTATCAATTCATTTATTTATTTAATTTTGTTGTTTTTCTTATTTTATTTTATTCATGTTGATGGTGTTGTACTGTTTTGTATATTTCTCAGTGAAAAAACAATAAAAACAGAAGAGACAAAAAAGAAAGAATTCTTTATTTCACATCATATCAAATGTAAAACATCGGGGGCAGATTTAATGAGATCATGTCACTGCTTATCCAGACCCATCACTGACCACACTGATAATGTCACTGCTTATCCAGACCCATCACTGACCACCCTGATAATGTCACTGCTTATCCAGAGAGAAAGAGAGTGAAGAGTGTGGGGAGGAAGAGAGGAGGAACGTGGAGAGAGAGGGAGGTGTGTGGGGAGAGAAATGGGAGGAGTGGAGGGAGGGGATGGAGGGTGGGAAGGGAGGGGGTTTGGGGAGAGGAATTGAATAGTGTGGGGAGAGAGAGGGAGTGGGGAGATAGAGTAGGCAGGATGAATGTGGGGAGCGAGAGAGGAGTGTGAGGAGAGAGAGGGGGATTGTGGGGAGAATGACGGGGAGGACTGTGGGGAGAGAGGGGGTTTTAGGGGATGGGGAGGGAGGGTGAGAGAGAGGGTGCAAGGATTGTGTGGGGAGTGGGATGAATATGGGGATGGAGGGGGGAGTGGGGGAGAGTGGGGGAGAGGGAGAGGAGATGGGTGTGAGAGAGAGGAAGGTGTGTGGTGAGAGAGAGAGGGAGGAGTGTTGAGGGAGGATGGGGATTGTGGAGAGAAATGAGGAATGTGGGAATTGAGAGGGGAGGACTGTGGGGAGAGGGGGGAGTGGGCAATAGACAATAGACAATAGACAATAGGTGCAGGAGTAGGCCATTCAGCCCTTCGAGCCAGCACCGCCATTCAATGCGATCATGGCTGATCACTCTCAATCAGTACCCCATTCCTGCTTTCTCCCCATACCCCCTCACTCCGCCATCCTTAAGAGCTCTATCCAGCTCTCTCTTGAAAGCATCCAACGAACTGGCCTCCACTGCCTTCTGAGGCAGAGAATTCCACACCTTCACCACTCTCTGACTGAAAAAGATCTTCCTCATCTCCGTTCTAAATGGCCTACCCCTTATTCTTAAACTGTGGCCCCTTGTTCTGGACTCCCCCAACATTGGGAACATGTTTCCTGCCTCTAATGTGTCCAATCCCCTAATTATCTTATATGTTTCAATAAGATCCCCCCTCATCCTTCTAAATTCCAGTGCATATAAGCCTAATTGCTCCAGCCTTTCAATATACGATAATCCCGCCATTCCGGGAATTAACCTACGGAGAGAGAGGAGTGTGAAAGAGAGGGAGTGTTGCCAGAGACAGTGCGGAACAGATTCACCAGGATGTTATCTCGAATGGACAGCATTAGTTTGTAGACAGAATCAATTGTGTGCGATTGGTCTCCATGGAACGCAGCAGGATGAGAGGTGATCTCAGAGACGTGTTTTAGATCATGAAAGGAATAGATCGGGCGATGCTCAGGTTCTCCTGCCCTTAGTAGGAGAATCGAGGTCCAGAGGACATACGTTTAAGGTGAAGGGGAAATGATTGAATAGGAATCTGAGGGGTAACGTTTTCACACAATGGGTGGTGGATGTATGGAACAAACTGCCAGATGAGGAATTTGAGGCGGGGACTATCCCAACGTTTATGAAATAGTTAGACAGGTTGGGTACATGAATAGGACAGATTTGGTGGGATATGGACCAATGCAGACAGGTGGAACTAGCGTAGATGGGGCCTGTTGGCTGACGTGGGCAAGTTGGGCCGAAGGGCCTGATTCCACACCATATCTATCTATGACTATATGAGTACAGGGCTGAACTACCTCCTCTGAAAGTTCGTTCCACACACCCACCACGGGTTTTGGCAACATCCTCGTAAATCTCCTCCATCACCTTTCCAGATTGACACCATCTTTCCTGTATCATGGTGCCCAAAACTGAACACAATACTCCAAATGCAGCCTCACCAACGTCTTACACAACCGCAACATAACCTCTATACACAATGCTCTGACAAAAGACGGCCAATGTAACAAAATACTTTTTGACCACACTATCAACCTGTGACACTATGTACCTATTTCAACACACTATGTACCTGTCGTCCTATATCCCTTTGTTCTACAGTTAATTCACATTTCTGCCTCGTTTCCAGGTCAACGGTACTGACACTTCTGAACTCACTGATGGTTTCACTTCCCATGTGCGTCTGATTGTGAATACACTTGCACTACAGCTGAACATCCAAATAAAGAATAATCAAGACTTAACTGCTCCTCCAAGTGCAGCGCTCTCCTCAGTCATACTTCAAATATCTGCGAAGCCCTTTTGTGTAGTTCTGGTCACCATATTATACCAATGATGTCCTATTGCCAGAGGCGGTGGTGAACAGATTCACCAGGATGTTATCTGGAATGGACAGCGTTAGTTTGAGGACAGATTTGATCAGGTGGGATTGATCTTATTGGAGCAAGAATGTACATGGACGACCTTACTGAGGCTTGTAAAATTATGTCAACTACAGCAGGGTTGAGTAGATGGTCGCAGTTATTTCCCAGGCTGGGAGAATCTGAACCCAGAGAAGTTACGTTTAATCGAAAGGGGAGAGATTTAAGGGAATTCTGACTTCAAAGATGGTGCAATCTTTTCATTTGAGGCGGTGGGGACAGATACCATCTCAGCAAATAAACAGCATTTGGACAGGCGTTTGTTTCGGATAGGAATGGGCAGATATGGGACAAATACAGGTGAATGAGATTACCGTAGATAGGTATCTCGGTCCGCATGGACCGCTGGGCTGAAGGGCCTGTTTCCCTGTTGTTCACATGACTGGAATCAGCGGTTCTGTAATCACTAATGTGCTCTGTCATCGGCCTCCCCAGTTGTAGCCACATTGCAGACACATCACTGACTGCACAACAGTGGCGATACTGTATTGGGTGGTGGTGTCACCAACAACGGAGGCACATTGTTCATCTCCCTCGCAAGTGTCCAACAGGTGCTTCACTCTCCTTAAACTAAACTCTAGCCTAGAAATCCGAGGAATTAAACGCCAATAGGTGTCGAATGTTCTCACACCTGCAGTTTAAACAACAAAATGATATAACTGCCTATCATATACGTTGGTCGTTTTAATATGTCTCGGATCATTGAAGTGTTTCTTTCAGTTTCTATGTGTACCAGATATACATAACAGGAAGGGAGAAATGCTCTCTTGAATTAATTAATAAATAGGCACAGAAATACAGACTGAGTGTGCGTGAGAGCTCTCTTAACTTCACTGGAATTTAGGATGAGAGAGGATCTTGTCGAAACATACAGAATTCTGAAGAAGGGTCTCCACCTATTCCTTCTCCCAAGAGATGCTGCCTGTCCCGCTGAGTTACTCCAGCTTTTTGTGTCTATCTGTTGAAACCAGCATCTACAGTTCCTTCTTACACATATACATATCTTAAGGGATTGGACAGGCTAGATACAGGAAAAATGTTCCCGATGTTGTGGGAGTCCAGAAAAGGGATCACAGTTTACGAATAAGGGGTAGCTCAATTATTACTGAGATGAGGAAAAACTAATCTGTCGTCGACCTCCCCAGTTGAGATGAATTGTGAATCTGTGGAATTCTCTGCCACAGAAGTCAGTGGAGGCCAATTCACAGGAGGTTTTCAAGAGAGAGTCAGATATGGCTCTTACTGCTAACGGAATAAAGCTGCATGGGGAGAAAGCAGGAACGGGGTACTGATTTAGGATGGTCGGCCTTGATCATATTGAATGGCGGTCCTGGCTCAAAAGGCCAAATGGCAAATTCCTGCAACTATTTTCTATGTTTCTATGTTTCTGAACCATTGTGGACAGCCCAGACGGGTGAGTTGGTCATTAACTCTCAGACCGTCTTTGTTGTCAGGTCTGTAGGTTTGAATTAGCATCAACCTGTCAACTGGTCTGAAGTAGTTCAATAAAAAATAAACTGCAGATTGAACAGAACCTTGCCTTGTGTTCACCGGCTGGAACTAATATTCCCCACTGGGTGAATGGCACAGCACAATTGCTCAACTCTCCCTATCTCAGATCAGAAGCTGCATTTTAATTTTCAGCATTATGTGTTATTCTTTAAATTGTGTGCCGGAGAGAGGCAATTAGTATTTATAACGATTGTTAATTAAGATGAAAATCGCAAATGAATGCATCTTCACCTGCCGTGTTTACCAGCGTGGATAGAGCAGCAAGATGGAGTTAGTGCTCATTGCAGATGAGATTAATTACAGATACTGAACGTACGTTAACCCTTTACAGTCAAACATCTGCAATAATGCAAATCATATGTTTGTTATCCACTTTGGTATAAAATATAAAACACAGGAGTTAAGATGAAATGGAAGTATCACAACCTGATGCTTAGACAGAGAAACATAGAAAAATAGAAAACAATTGCAGGAGTGGGACATTCGGCCCTCGAGCCTGCACCACCATTCAACATGATCATGGCTGATCATCCTAAATCAGTAACCCGTTCCTGCTTTCTCCCCATATCCTTTGTTTCCGTGACCCGAAGTGCTATATCTAACTTTTGCTTGAAAGCATCCAGTAAATTGGCCTCCACTGCCTTCTGTGGCAGAGAATTCCACAGATTCACAACTCCCTGGGTGAAAAGTTTATCCTCACATCAGTCCTAAATAGTAAACCTCTTATTCTAAAACTGTGACCCCCGGACTCCCCCAACATCGGGAACATATTTTCTCATACAGCCTGTCCAATCCCTTAAGAATTTTATGTTTCTATAAGATTATAAGATCAGTGATAATGTCACTGCTTATCCCGACCCACCACTGACCACACTGATAATGTCACTGCTTATTCAGACCCATCACTGACCACACTGATAATGTCACTGCTTATCCAGACCCATCACTGACCACACTGATAATGTCACTGCTTATCCATAGCCATCACTGACCACAAAGATAATGACACTGCTTATCCAGACCCATCACTGACCACACTGATAATGTCACTGCTTATCCATAGCCATCACTGACCACACTGATAATGTCACTGCTTATCCAGACCCATCACTGACCCCCCTGATAATGTCACTGTTTATCCAGACCCATCACTGACCACACTGATAATGTCACTGTTTATCCATAGCCATCACTGACCACACTGATAATGTCACTGCTTATCCAGACCCATTACTGACTGCACTGACGTCACACACAGGTAATTTCTTTGAATCATCCATTCCAAGGACATCTCACATAACAACCAGTTCCCAGTTCCGTCGCACAATGCTCAGATATATTTTCACCAATGAAATCATTGGCAACATTGGCCTCGTGCTGAGCCACGGTAGATGATTGAACAAATATGCAGGTTACTGACCCACAGCTAACCATTGAACTGAAACTCTGACTGTTAATGTTAAAAAACAAGTGTGATTAACATGATTTGGCTTGAAGTGGATGATCAGCCATGGTAACAAAGAATGGCGGTGCTGGCTCGAAGGGCCTAATGGCCTCCTCCTGCACCTATTTTCTATGTTTCTATGTTTCGAAGTGAATCTGTTCTCCGATCCCAGGACAGAGATCTATGGACAAGTGAGGAATGTCTTACTGCCCTATTTGTGCACACACCCTCCAGTTATAGAGACATGGAGTCAGAGAATCTTAGAGGCTTCGGCCCAGACTGCCCACACTGGCCAACATGTCTCATCCACACTAGTCCCACCTGCCTTCGATCGGCACATATTCCTATCAATGGCTAATCGATGCCTGTCTAAATGGTCCTTCAAGTTTGAGAGAGTATTTTTGTGTTAGCACCTTAATATAATACATTTTATAATGAGTAGCTTTAGTATCTCTGTACCTGATAGTACCTTTTATAGTCAGCTTTTCTAAGAAGTGAGCAAAAAAGGTCGATCAGGGCAGATCTGTAGATATTGAATACATGGACTTCAGCATTGTATTCGAGAAGGTTCCTCGTGGTAGCTTGCTCTTGAAGGTTAGATCGCATGAGACGCAAGGAGAGATAGCTGAATGGATAGCAAATTGGCTTCATGGAAGGAAGCAGAGGGTGATAGTGGAAGGTTGCTTCTCAGACTGGACGCCAGTGACTAGTGGCATGCGTCAGGGTTCGCTGCTGGGCCCGTTACTGTTTGTCATCTATATCAAAGATTTGGATGAGATCACGCAGCGGCAAGATTAGCAAGTTTGTAGTTGAAACAAAAGTGGGTTGTTTTGCAGTCAGTAAAGATGTTTGTTATGAAGTGCAATATGATCTTTATCGATTAGTCACGTGTACTGAGGAATGGTTGATGGAATTAATGCAGATAAATATGAGAAGCATAGAAACATAGAAAATAGGTGCAGGAGGAAGCGATTTGGCCCTTCTAGCCAGCACCGCCGTGCATTGTGATCATGGCAAAGCATCCACAATCAGTAACCTGTGCCTGCCTTCTCCCCATATCCATTGATTCCGCTTGGCCCTAGAACTCCAGCTAACTCTCTTGTAAATTCATCCAGTTTGTTGGCCTCCACTGCCTTCGTAGGCAGAGAATTCCACAAATTCACAACTCTCTGGGTGAAAAAGTTTTTTTTCACCTCAGTTTGAAATGGCCTCCCCTTTAATCTTAGACTGTGCCCCCCTTGTTCTGGACTCCCCCAACATCGGGAATATTTTTTCCTGCATCTAGCTTCTCCAGTCCTTTTATAATTTTATCCATTTCTATAAGATTCCATCTCATACATCTGAATTCCAGTGAATACAAGCCCAGTCTTTCCAATCTTTCCTCATTTGACAGTCCCGCCATCCCGGGGATTAACCTCGTGATTCAACGATGCACTGCCTCAATCGCAAGGATGTCCTTCCTCAAATTAGGAGACCAAAACTGCACACAATATTCCAGATGTAGTGGCACCATTGCCCTATACAAATGCAGAAGGACCTCTTTACTCCTATAGTCAATTCAAAGTATGGTATTGCAAAGTGAGGTATTGCATTTTGAGAAATCTAACCTGGGCAGGACCGACACAGTGAATGGTAGGGTTCTGGGTAGTGTTGTAGGGCAGAGGGATCTAGGAGTGCAGGTGCACAGTTCCTTGAAGGCGGAAGCACAGGTCGATCTGGTGTTGACAAAAAGGCTTTTGGCACATTGGCCTTTATCAGCCAGAGTATGGAGTATGGATGTTGGGAGGTCATGTTGCAGTAATATAAGACCTTCGTGAGGCTGCATTTGGAGTATTATGTTCTGTTCTGGGTGCCGTGTTATAGGAAAGACGTTGCCAAACTGGAAACGTTCCAGGTACATTTTACGAGGATAGTGCCAGTGTCTGACCTGTAGGAAGAGGTTGAGTAGGCTCGGACTATCCATTGGAGTATAAGAGGAAGAGGGGTGATCTTATTTAGGTGTATTTGATCATGAGAGGAATTGATCGGATAAATGCACAGATTCTCTTGCCCTGAGTACGAGAATCGAGCTCCAGAGGACATACTTTTAACATGAATAGGAAAAGCTGTCATTGGAATCGGTGGGATAACTCTTTCACACAAAGGGTGGTGGATGCATGGAACAAGCTGCCAGAAGAGGTAGTTGAGGCAGGGACAATCCCAACATTTAAGAAATTGTTAGACAGGTACACGAAGAGGACGGGTTTGGAGGGATATGGATGAAACGGAGGCAGGTGGGAGCAGGGACATGTTGGATGGTGTGGGCAAGTTGGGCCGAAGGGCCTGTTTCCACAACGTATCACTCCATGACTCTATGAGCACCGGCCTGAAAAACCTCCTCTGGCAACTCGTTCCATTCACCCACCAAACTTTGTGTGATAAATTACCCCTCAGGTTCCGATGAAATGTTCCCACCTCATCTTAAACCTCCGTCCCATGGTTCTTGCTTCCCCTTCTCTGTGCGCCTGCCAGGTGTATTCCTTTCGTTATTTTGTTCACCTCTAAAAGATCACCCCAGTTAATCCTGCGCATCAAAGAATAAATTACTAGCCTGCTGAATCTGTGGCTGTAGACCAGGCCCTCCAGTCCTGGCAACATCCTCGTAAATCTGCTCTACGCCCTTTGCAGATTTACACCATTTTCCCGATACTACGGTGCCCAACACTGAACACAATAATCTAAATATGGACTCACCAACGTCTTAAACAATTGCAACATGACCTCCCAACTTCAAAACTCAAAGCTCTCGCTGATGAAGGCCAATGTGCCTAAAGCCTTTTCGACCAAACTATTTACCTATGACGCTACATTTAACGCACTGTGTACCTGTCGTGCTAGATCCCTCTGCTCTACAGTTAATGCATCTTTTTGTCTCGGTTCCAGCTCATCGGGACTGACACCCCTGAATTCACAGATGGTTTCATTTCCAATCTGCGTCTGCTTCTGAACAAACCTGCACTGCAGCTGAACATGAAATTATAGAAAAATCAAGACCTAACTGCTCCTCCACGTGCAGCGGCCTCCTCAGTTGTGCTTCAAATATCTGCGAGGCCCTTTTGTGTAGTTATGGTCACCATATCATGCAAATTATGTCCTATTGCCAGAGACAGTGCGGAACAGGTTCACCAGGATGTTATCTGGAATGAATAGTTAGAAGACAGATTAGATCTGTGCTGGGCTCAATGTTGTTTGTCATCCATATCAATGAGTTGCATGAAATTGTACAAAGACTAATTTTTAAGTTTGCAGTTGACACTAAAGTAGATGGTATCACAGACTGAAAATGTTTAGCAAGAATTAAAGCAGGAACTTTTCAAATTGGAAAATGGGCTGAGAAATAGCAAACGGTGTTTCTTCCAGATAAGTGTGAGATTTTAATTTTTGAAGTAAAATCAGGGCATGACCGTTATCGTGAATGGTAGTTAGCTAGGGAGTGTTGTAGAGCAAAGGGATCCATACATTAGAAGTAACTCCAGCAAGTCTGCAGATGACACAATGCTGGGTGACAGTGTGAACTGCAAAGAGGATGTTAAGAGGTTGCAGGGTGACTACGCCAGGTTGAGTGAGTGGGCAGATGCATGGCAGATGCAATATAATGTAGATAAATGTGAGGTTATCCACTTTGGCAGCATAAACAAAGAGACAGATTACTATCTCAATGGTGTCAGATGAGGTAACGGGGAAGTACAACACGACCTGGGTGTCCTTGTACACCAGTCACTGAAAGTAAGCGTGCAGGTACAGCAGGCATGGAAGAAAGATAATGGCATGTTGGCCTTCATTACGAGAGGATTTGAATAAAGGTGCAAAGAGGATCTTTTGCAGTTGTATTTTTTGGTCTCATAATTTGAGGAAGGACGTTGAGGCAGTGCGCCATATGTTCACGAGGTTAATCCCTGGGATGGCGGGACTGTCATATTAGGAAAGATTGGAAAGACTGGGCTTGTATTTACTGGAGTTTAGAAGGATGAGAGGGGATCTTATAGAGACGTATAAAATTATAAAAGTACTGGACAAGCTAGATGTAGGAAAAATATTTCCAAAGTTGGGGGAGTCTAGTACCAGGAGCCAAAGTCTAAGAATAAAGGGGAGGCCATTTAAAACTGAGGTGAGAAGAAACTTTTTCACCCAGAGACTTGTGAATTTATGGAATTTTCTGCCACAAAAGGCAATGGAGGCCAATTCACTGGATGAATTTGAAAGAGAGTTAGACAGAACTCTAGGGGATGGTGGAATCAAGCGATATGGGGAGAAGGCAGGCACAGGTTACTGATTGTGGATGATCAGCCATGATCACCATGAATGGCGGTGCTCGCTCGAAGGGTCTAATGGCCTCCCCCTGCACCTATTTTCTATGTTTCCAAGTTTCTATGTTACATAGTTCAAAGAAAAGGGACGAAACAGGGAGGTGGGGTGGTGGAGAAGGTTTTTTGAAGCACTGTCTTCATCAATCAGTGAATAAAATTTAGAAGTTGGAAAATTATATTCAGTTCGACAAGACGTTGGTGAGGACGCACTTGGAGTAACGTGTATAATTTTTCGTCAGCATGTTTAGGAAATATGCCACTAATTTGTAAAGAGTCCTCAAAATATTTTACAACACGTTGCCAGAAATCAAGGGTCGGAGATACAGGGAAAGGCTGGGCTGCGAGGAATTTATTTCATGAAGCGCAGCAGGCAGTGGAGTGATCTCATGGAGGGGCAGGGTATCATAGGTAACATAGTAATATCAACACAAAGTCATTTGGACAGGTACATGAAGGGAATGGTTTAGAGGGAGATGATTCATATGCCGGTAAATGGGAATACTTCAGATGAACTAAAATGCACCATCCCACCCCATGCAACACGGCAGCCTTTGGCCAAACGTTGCGCCAGGTACAGCACTAACAAATATACTGCTTTTAAATGGCCCTTGGATATTCTGTTACCACAGAACTCTAACCTTGAAATCATGGGATTTGCCTGTCATATATATTGGTCATTTTTGATAACAGTCCCTGATCATTGAAGTGTTTATTTCAGTTTCTACGTGTGCCAGGTTTACACTGCATGATGGGAGATATGCTCTCTTGAATTGCATGATAAATAAGCACATAAATGAAGTCTGCGTGTGTGGCATCTTTCTCTGTGCCGCTGTGTGGACAGCCCAGACAGATGAATTGGTCATTTACTCTCAGACCGACCTTACTGTCTGGTCTGTGGGTTTGAAGTGACTTCTACCTGTCAACTGGCCTAAAGTAGTTCACTACAAAATAAACTGCAGATTGAACAGAGCCACAGCTCGTGTTCACCGGCTGGAACTAATATTTCCCATTGGGCGAAACGCACAGAACATTTACCCAACTCACCCTTTCTCAAATCTGAAGCTGCATTTTAATTTTCTGCATTTTGTGTTATTATTTCAAGTGTATGCCGGAGAGAGTTAATTAGCATTTCTAACCTGTGTTAATTAAGATGAAAATAACAAGTTAATGCATCTTCAGCTGCCGTGTTTACCAGCGTGGATAGAGCAGCAAGATAGAGTTCGTGCTCATTAAAGTTTAGATTAATTATGGATATTGAACTTGAGTTAACCCTTTAGAGTCGAACATTTGAATTAAAAAGAAGGGATTCTTTGAGAGGATCTGGGAAAAATTGATCGTTTATTTGAGTCATGACACCAACTAGATAAATGCCGAGCTAGATATTGGAAGATTGTGTTATATGGAACTAGATGTTATGTTTGTGCGAATATTGCAATATTTCTAGATAACCAACATTGTTACTTTTTCATATTTTATTTGGTAAGTGTACCACACTGTCTTATTCAAATGTATTTATTTATTTATCTCCTTTGTTTATTTATTCATTTATTTTTGTTGTTTTTCTTATTTTATTTTATTTATGTTCATGATGTTGTACTGTTTTGTATATATCTCTGTGAAAAATCAATAAAAACTGAAGAGAAAAAAAAGAAAGGATGCTTTATTTTACATCATATCAAATGTAAAACATCGGGGTCAGATTTAATGAGATCATGTCACTGGTTATCCAGACCCATCACTGACCACACTGATAATGTCACTGCTTATCCAGACCATTCATTGACAACACTGATAATGCCACTGCTTATCCAAACCCATCACTGACCACACTGATAATGTTACTGCTTATCCAGACCCGTCACTGACCAAACTGATAATGTCACTGCTTATCCAGACCCATCACTGACCACACTGATAATGTCACTGCTTATCCAGACCCATCACTGACCACACTGATAATGTCACTGCTTGTCCAGACCCATCGCTGACCACACTGATAATGTCACTACTTATCCAGAGAGAAAGAGAGTGAAGAGTGTGGGGAGGAAGAGGAGATGAGTGTGGGGAGAAAGGGAGCTGTGTGGGGAGAGAAAGGGGAGGAGTGGAGAGAAAGGAGGAGGATTGTGGGGATGGAGGGTGGGAAGAAAGGGAGTGTGGGGAGAGGAATTTAATAGTGTGGGGAGAGAGAGGTAGTGGGGAGAGAGAGGAGGCAGGATGACCGTGGTGAGCGAGCGGGGAGTGTGGAGAGAGACGGGGAGTGTGGGGAGAATGATGGGGAGGAGTGTGGGGAGAAAGGTGGTTTTAGGGGACAGGGGAGGGAGGAGTGTGAGAGAGAGGGAGGAAGGTTTGTGTGGAGAGAGAGTGGGAGGAATGTGGGGATGGAGGGGGTGGAGTGGGGAAGAGGGAGAGGAGGTGGGTGTGGGAGAGAGGAAGGTGTGTGGGGTGAGAGAGAGGAAGGAGTGTTGGGGAGGAGGGGGATTGTGGAGAGAAAGGAGGAATGTGGGAATTGAGAGGGGAGGACTGTGGGGAGAGGGAGGGGAGGAGTGGGGATACGGAGGGAGAGGAGTGTGAGGAACGGGAGGAGGGATTGTGTGGAGAGAGAAAGGATGCAGGGGGGAGTGTGGGAGAGGGAGAGGAGGTGGGTGGGGGATATAGGAAAATGTAGCAAGAGAACGGGAGGAGTGTGGGGGAGAGGGGGAGGAGTGGGGAGACAGTGTGGGAGGAGTGTGAAAGAGAGGGAGGAAGGATAGTGTGGAGAGCGAGTTAGAGGAATGTGAGGATGGAGGGGAGGAGTGGGGAGAGTGAAACGAGGGTGGGGGAGGAATGTAGCGAGAGCGAGGGCTACAGGGGAAAGAGGTACAAGAGGAGTGATGGGAGAGAGTGGAGGAGTGGGGAGTGAGTGGAGGAATGTGGCAGAGAAATGGGAGGGGAGGGATAGAGGAAGGAGTGAGGCGAGAGAGGGGAGGTATGTGGGGAGAGAGAGATGGGGCAGAGAATGGACGAACGGGGGAGAGAGGTGAGGAGATAGAGGTGGAGGTGTGTGGGGAATGAGGGGGAATGTGGGGAGAGAGAGGGGGAATGGGGGAGACAGAGGGGGAGGAGTGTGGGGACACAGAATGAGAGGAGTGGTGAGTGTGTGGGGAGAAAGACAGAGTGTGGGGTGGAGAATGAGAGGAGAGTGGGGAGAGAGGGGGTGTGGAGAGAGATGGGGAGGTGTGTGGGGAGAGAGATTGGAGGTGGCAGGACAGAGGGGAGTGTCGGGAGAGAGTGGGGAGGAGTGTGGAGAGAGGGGAGGAGATGGGAAGTCAGACGGTCAGAAAATTGGGGAGAGAGACGGGGGATCGGTATGGGAGAGAGAGAATGGACGTAGGGGGAGGGAGAGAGGCAGAGAGAGTGAGGAGTGTTGGGGAGACGCATTATGTGTTACTCACATGTATGCAGGAGAAAGATATTTATTCATTTTAACCACTGCCTATTAAAATGAAAATAACAAATAAAAACGTCTGCACCGGCCAACGTGGATAGAACAGCAAGATGCAGTGAGAGCTCATTAGAGATGAGAATAATTACTGATAGTGTCACTGCTTATCCAGACCCATCACTGACCACACTGATAATGTCACTGCTTACCCAGACCCATCACTAACCACACTGATAATGTCACGGCTTATCCAGACCCATCACTAACCACACTGATAATTTCACTGCTTATCCAGACCCATCACTGACCACACAGATAATGTCACTGACCACATTAACGTAACACACAGGTATGTTCTTTGTATCATCCATTCCAAGGACATCTCACATACTGTAACAACCAGCTACCCTGTTCCATCGCACGCTGCTCAGATATATTTTCACCAGTGACAACATTGACAACATTTGCCTCGTGCTGATTGGTACGGACACCTCTGAACTCACTGATGGTTTCACGTCCCATCTGCTTATGATTCTGAACGCATTTGCGTTACAAATGAATACCCATAAACAGAAAAATCAAGACTTAACTGTTCCTCCAAGTTCCAGCGCTTTCCTCAGTTGTACTTCAAATATCTGCGAGGCCCTTTTGTGTAGTTCTGGTCACCATATTACAGATATGATGTCCTGTTGCCAGAGACAGTGCGGAACAGATTCACCAGGATGTTATCTGGAATGGACAGCGTTAGTTTGAAGACAGAATCAATTGGGTGGGATTGTTCTCCTTGGAGCGCAGGAGGACGAGGGGTGAACTTATAGACATGTTTTAGATCATGAAAGGAATAGATGTAGTGGATGCTCGGATTCTCCTGCCCTGAATAGGCGAATCGAGGTCCAGAGGACATACGTTTAAGTTGAAGGGAAAATCATTGAATAGGAATCTGAGGGGTAACTTTTTCACACAATAGGTGGTGGATGTATGGAACAAACTGCCAGATGAGGAATTTGAGGCAGGGACTATCCCAACATTTATGAAATAGTTAGACAGGTTGGGTAAATGAATAGGACAGGTTTGGTGGGATATGGACCAAATGCAGACAGGTGGAACTAATGTAGATGGGGCCTGATGGCTGGTGTGGGCAAGTTGGGCTGAAGGGCCTGATTCCACACCATATCACTCTATGACTATGAGTACAGGGCTGAACTACCTCCTCTGGCACCTCGTTCCACACACCCACCACCCTTTGTGTGAAAAATACCCCTCAGGTTCAGATTAAATTTCACCCCCTCATCTTAAACCTGCTCCCCATGGTTCCTGTTTCCCCTTCTCTGTGCGTCTGCCAGATCTATTCCTCTCATTATTTTGTTGATCTGTAGAAGATCATCCCTCATCCTCCTGCATCAAGAGATATAGGCCTCGGTTGCAGTTCATCGGTACCGACACTTCAGAACTCACTGGTGGTTTCACTTCCCATGTGCGTCTGATTGTGAACACACTTGCACGACAGCTGAACATCCAAACAAAGAATAACCAAGACTTAACTGCTCCTCCAAGTGCAGCGCTCTCCTACGTCGTACTTCAAATATCTGCGAGGCCCTTTTGTGTAGTTCTGGTCACCATGTTATACAAATGATGTCCCGTTGCCAGAGGCAGTGCGGAACAGATTCATCAGGATGTTATTTGGAATGGACAGCGTTAGTTTGAGGACAGATTTGATCGGGTGGGATTTATCTCATTGGAGCAAGAATGCAGAGGGATGACCTTACTGAGGCTTGTAAAATTATGTCAACTATAGCAGGGTTGAGTAGATGGTCACAGTTATTTCCCAGGCTGTGAGATTCTAAACCCAGAGAACTTACGTTTATTCGAAAGGGGAGAGGTTTAAGGGAATTCTGACTTCAAATATGCAACAATCTTTTCATTTGAGGCGGTGGGGATAGATACCATCACAGCAAATAAACAGCATTTAGACAGCCGTTGTTTCGGATAGGAATGGAGGGATATGGGACAAATACAGGTGAATGAGATTACCGTAGATATGCATCTCGGTCCGAATGGACGAGTCGGGCCGAAGGGCCTGTTTCCCTGCAGTTCCCATGACTGGAATCAGCGGTTCTGTAATCACTAATGTGCTCTGTCATCGGCCTCCCCAGTTGTAGCCACATAGCAGACACATCACTGACTGCACAACAGTGGCGATACTGTATTGGGTGGTGGTGTCACCAACAACGGAGGCACATTGTTCATCTCCCTCACAAGTGTCCAACAGGTGCTTCACTCTCCTCAAACTAAACTCTAGCCTAGAAATCCGAGGAATTACACGCCAACAGGTGTCGAATTTTCTCAAACCTGCAGTTTAAACAACAACGCGATATAACTGCCTATCATATACGTTGGTCGTTTTAATATGTCTCAGATCATTGAAGTGTTTCTTTCAGTTTCTATGTGTGCCAAATATATACAGCAGGAAGGGAGAAACGCTCTCGTATTAATTAATAAATAGGCACAGAAATACAGACTGAGTGTGTGTGAGAGCTCTCTTGAATTAACTGGAATTTAGGATGAGAGGTGATCTTGACGAAACATATAGAATTCTGAAGAAGGGTCTCCACCCATTCCTTCTCCCAAGAGATGCTGCCTGTCCCGCTGAGTTACTCCAGTTTTTTGTGTCTATCTTCTGTTTAAACCAGCATCTGCAGTTCCTTCTTTCACATATACAATTCTTAAGGGATTGGAAAGGCTAGATACAGGAAAAATGTTCCCGATGTTGTGGGAGTCCAGAACAGGGATCACAGTTTGCGAATAAGCGGTAGCTCAATTATTACTGAGATGAGGAAAAACTGAATTGTCGTCGGCCTCCCCAGTTGAGATGAATTGTGAATCTGTGGAATCTGAGGGGTAATGTTTCACATAAATCGTGGTGGGTGTGTGGAACGAGCTGCCAGAGGAGCTAGTTCAAACCTGTACTCATAGAGTCATAGAGTGATATGGTGTGGAAACAGGCCCTTCGGCCCAACTTGCCCACTCCAGCCAAAATGCCACATCTACTCTAGTCCCACCTGTCTGCATTTGGTCCATTTCCCACCAAACCTGTCCTATTCATGCACCTGTCTAACTGTTTCATGAATGTTGGGATAGTCCCTGCCTCAAATACCTCCTCTGGCAGTTTGCTCCATTCATCCAACACCCACTGTGTGAAAATGTTACCCCTCAGATTCCTATTCAATCATTTCTCCTTCACCTTAAACGTATGTCCTCTGGACCTCGATTCTCCTACTCAGGGCAGGAGAAGCTGAGCATCTACCCGATCTATTCCTTTCATGATCTAAAACACGTCTATGAGATCACCCTTCGTCCTCCTGGCCTCCAAGAAGACCAAGCCCACCCAAATGATTCTGTCTTCAAACTAACGATGTCCATTCCAGATACCATCCTGGCAACAGGACATCATATCTATAATATGGTGACCAGAACTACACAAAAAAGGCCTTGCAAATATGTGAAGTACAACTGAGGAGAGCGCTGGAACTTGGAAGAGCAGTTAAGTCTTGATTTTTCTTTATTTGGGTGCTCATTTGTAGTGTAAGTGTGTTCAGAATCAGACACAGATGGGAAGTGAAACATTCAGTGAGTTCAGAGGTGTCCGTACCAATCTGCATGGGGCAAATGTTGTCAAACGTGTCGCTGGTGAAAATATATTTGAGCAGCTTGCGATGGAACTGGGTAGCTGGTTGTTACAGTATGTGACATGTCCTTGGAATGGATGATACAAAGAACATACCTGTGTGTGACGTCAGTGTGGTCAGTGATGTCATCCAAAAAACATTATTTTTGGACGAGATTTCGTCAGTGATGTGTCTGGATAAGCAGTGACATTATCAGTGTGGCCAGTGATGGGCCTGGGCAAGCAGTGACATTGTCAACGTGGTCAGTGATGGGTCTGGATAAGCAGTGTCATTATTAGCGTGGTCAGTGATGGGTCAGGATAAGCAGTGACCTGATCAGTGTGGTCAGCGATGGTGAGTAATTGTGCTATGCCATTCATCCAGTGGGGACTATTCGTTCCAGCCGGTGAACACAAGGCGAGGTTCTGTTCAATCTGCAGTTTATTTTTTTATTGAACTACTTCAGACCAGTTGACAGGTTGATGCTAATTCAAACCCACAGACATGACAGCAAAGTCGTTCTGAACGTTAATGACCAACTCACCCGTCTATGCTGTCCACAGTGGTTTAGAAACATAGAAACAAAGAAAATACTTGCAGGAGTAGGCCATTTGTCCTTTTGAGCCCGCACCGCCATTCAACATGATCATGGCCGACCATCCTAAATCAGTACCCCGTTCCTGATTTCTCCCCGTGCAACTTTATTCCGTTAGCCCTAAGAGCTATATCTGACTCTCCCATGAAAACCTCCTGTGAATTGACCTCCACTGCCTTCTGTGGCAGAGATTTCCACAGATTCACAATTCATCTCAACTGGCGAGGCCGACGACAGATCAGTTTTTCCTCATCTCAGTAATAATTGAGCTACCCCTTATTCGTAAACTGTGATCCCTTTTCTGGACTCCCACAACATCGGGAATATTTTTCCTGTATCTAGCCTGTCCAATCCCTTAAGATATGTATATGTGTAAGAAGGAACTGCAGATGCTGGTTTAAATAGAAGATAGACACAAAAAGCTGGAGTAACTCAGCGGGACAGGCAGCATCTCTTGGGAGAAGGAAAGGGTGGAGACCCTTCTTCAGAATTCTACATGTTTCGACAAGATCCCCTCTCATCCTAAATTGCAGTGAATTTAAGAGAGCTCTCACACGCACTCAGTCTGTATTTCTGTGCCTATATATGAACTAATTCAAGAGAGCGTTTCTCGCTTCCTGCTGTGTATAACTGACACACAGAGAAACTGAAAGAAACACTTCAATGATCAGAGACATATTAAAATGACCAACGTATATGACAGGCAGTTATATCATTTTGTTGTTTAAACTGCAGGTGTGAGAACTTTCGACACCTATTTACGTTTAATTCCTCGGATGTCCAGGCTAGAGTTTAGTTTGAGGAGAGTGAAACACCTGTTGGACACTTGTGAGGGTGATGAACAATGTGCCTCCGTTGTTGGTGACACCACCACCCAATACAGTATCGCCAATGTTGTGCAGTCAGTGATGTGTCTGCTATGTGGCTACAACTGGGGAGGCCTATGACAGAGCACATTAGAAATTACAGAACTGCTGATTCCAGTCATGGGAACAACAGGGAAACAGGCCCTTCGGCCCGACTCGTCCATGCAGACCGAGATGCATATCTACGGTAATCTCATTCACCTGTATTTGTCCCATATCCCTCCATTCCTATCCGAACCAACGGCTGTCCAAATGCTGTTTATTTGCTGTGATGGTATCTGTCCCCACCGCCTCAAATGAAAAGATTGCTCCATCTTTGAAGTCAGAATTCCCTTAAATCTCTCCCCTTTCGATTAAACGTAAGTTCCCTGGGTTTAGATTCTCGCAGCCTGGGAAATAAGTGTGACCATGTATTCAACCCTGCTGTAGTTGACATAATTTTACAAGCCTCAGTAAGGTCGTCCCTCTGCATTCTTGCTCCAATGAGATCAATCCCACCCGATCAAATCTGTCCTCAAACTAACGCTGTCCATTCCAGATAACATCCTGGTGAATTTGTTCCGCACTGCCTCTGGCAACAGGACATCATTTGTATAATATGGTGACCAGAACTACACAAAAGGGCCTTGCAGATATTTGAAGTACAACTGAGGAGAGCGCTGCACTTGGAGGAGCAGTTAATCTTGATTATTCTTTGTTTGGATGTTCAGCTGTAGTACAAGTGTATTCACAATCAGACGCACATGGGAAGTGAAACCATCAGTGAGTTTAGAAGTGTCAGTACCGATGAACTGCAACCGAGGCAGAAAGGTGATTTAACTGTAGAGCAGAGGGATCTAGGACGACATGGACATAATGTGTTGAATGTAGCGTCACAGGTTGATAGTGTGGGCAAAAAGGCTTTTGTAACATTGGCCGTCTTCGGTCAGAGCATTGTGTATAGATATTCGGAGGTTATGTTGCCGTTGTATAAGACGTTGGTGAGTCTGCATTTGGAGTATTGTGATCAGTTGTGTGCACCATGATACAGAAAAGATGGTGTCAATCTGGAAAGGTGATAGAGGAGATGTACGAGGATGTAGCGCGGACCCGTGGGCCTGATCTAGAGGGACAGGTTCAGCAGACTAGTACTTAATCCCTTGGTGCACAGGAGGATGAGGGATGATCTTCTACAGCTGAACAAAATAATGAGAGGAATAGATCTGGCAGAGAGGGGAAAGCAGGAACCAGGGGGCCCAGGTTTAAGATGAGGGGGAAAATTTAATCGGAACCCGAGGGGTAATTTTTCACACAAAGGGTGGTGGGTGTGTGGAATGAGGTGCCAGAGGAGGCAGTTCAGCCCTGTACTCATAGAGTCATAGAGTGATATGGTGTGGAATCAGGCCCTTCAGCCAACTTGCCCACACCAGCCATCAGGCCCCATCTACACTAGTTCCACCTGTCTGCATTTGGTCCATATCCCACCAAACCTGTTCTATTCATGTACCCAACCTGTCTAACTATTTCATAAATCTTGGGATAGTCCCTGCCTCAAATTCCTCATCTGGCAGTTTGTTCCATACATCCACCACCCATTGTGTGAAAAAATTACACCTCAGATTCCTATTCAATGGTTTTCCCTTCCACTTAAACGTATGTCCTCTGGACCTCGATTCGCCTATTCAGGGCAGGAGAATCCGAGCATCCACTCCATCTATTCCTTTCATTGTCTAAAACAGGTCTATAAGATCACCCCTCGTCCTCCTGCGCTCCAAGGAGACCAATCCCACCCAATTGATTCTGTCTTCAAACTAACGCTGTCCATTCCAGATAACATCCTGGTGAATCTGTTCCGCACTGTCTCTGGCAACAGGACATCATATCTATAATATGGTGACCAGAACTACACAAAAGAGCCTCGCAGATATTTGAAGTACAACTGAGGAAAGAGCGCTGCACTTGGAGGAACAGTTAAGTCTTGATTTTTCTGTATGTGGGTATTCATTTGTAGCGCAAATGCGTTCAGAATCATACGCAGATGGGAAGTGAAACCATCAGTGAGTTCAGAGGCGACCGTACCAATCAGCACGAGGCAAATGTTGTCAACGTTGTCACTGGTGAAAATATATCTGAGCAGCGTGCGATGGAACTGGGTAGCTGGTTGTTACAGTATGTGAGATGTCCTTGGAATGAATGATACAAAGAACATACCTGTGTGTGACGTTAATGTGGTCAGTGATGGGTCTGGATAAACAGTGATATTATCAGTGTGGTCAGTGATGGGTCTGGATAAGCAGTGAAATTATCAGTGTGGTCAGTGATGGGTCTGGATAAGCAGTGACATTATCAGTTTGGTCAGTGATGGGTCTGGATAAGCAGTGCCATTATCAGTGTGGTCAGTGATGGATCCGGATAAGCAGTGACATGATCTCATTAAATCTGACACCGATGTTTTACATTTGATATGATCTAAAATAAAGAATCCTTTCTTTTTAATTTTCTTCAGTTTTTATTTCGTTTTTTCACAGAGATATATACAAAACAGTACAACACCATCGACATAAATAAAATAAAATAAGAAAAACAACAAAAATAAATGAATAAATAAGCAAAGGATATCAATAAATAAAAACATTTGAATAAGACGGTGTGGTACACTTACCAAATAAAATATAAAAAAGTAACAATGATTGGTTATCTGGAAAGATTTCAATATTCGCACAAACATACCATCTAGTTCTATATAACACAATCTTCCAATATCTAGCTCGGCATTTATCTAGTTATCATATCATATATATACAGCCGGAAACAGGCCTTTTCGGCCCTCTAAGTCCGTGCCGCCCAGCGATCCCCATACATTAACACTATCCTACACCCACTAGGGACAATTTTTTAAAAACATTTACCCAGCCAATTAACCTACATACCTGTACGTCTTTGGAGTTGGTGTCATGGCTCAAATAAATGATCCATTTTTTTCAGATCTTGTCAAAGAATCCCTTCTTTATAATTCAAATGTTCGACTCTAAAGGGTTAACTCAAGTTCAGTATCCGTAATTAATCTAAACTTTAATGAGCATTAACTGCATTTTGCTGCTGGTAAACACGGCAGCTGAAGATGCATCAGCTTGTTATTTTCTTAATTAACACAGGTTAGAAATGCTAATTAACTTTCTCTGGCATACACTTGAAAGAATAACACATAATGCTGAAAATTAAAATGCAGCTTCAGATCTGAGAAAGGGGGAGTTGGTTAAATGTTCTTTGCGTTTCTCCCAATGGGGAATATTAGTTCCAGCCGGTGAACACTAGCTGTGGCACTGTTCAATCTGCAGTTTATTTTGTAGTGAACTACTTCAGACCAGGTGACAGGTAGATGTGAATTCAAACTCACAGACCAGACAGCAAGGTCGGTCTGAGAGTAAATGACCAACTCATCCGTCTGGGCTGTCCACACAGCGGCACAGAGAAAGCTGCCACACACGCAGACTTCATTTATGTGCTTATTTATCATGTAATTCGAGAGCATATCTCCCATCATGCAGTGCAAACCTGGCACTCATAGAAACTGAAATAAACACTTCAATGATCAGGGACTGTTATTAAAAATGACCAATGTATGAGACAGGCAATTATAATGTTTTCTGCTTAATCTGCATTTTTGAGAAATATGGCTATCTATTTATGTTTAATTCCCCTGATTTCAAGGCTCGAGTTATGTGGTAATAAAATATCCAAGGGCTATTTAAAAGCAGTTTGTATGTTAGTGCTGTCCCTGACGCAGATTTCAGACAAAGGTTGCCTTGTTTCATGGGGAGCGATGGTGCATTTTAGTTCATCTGAACTATTCCCATTTGCCGGCATATAAATCATCTCCCTCTAAACCATTCCCCTCATGTACCTGTCCAAATGTCTTAGTGTTCCCATTATGACGTTACCTATGACACTGTCCACCTCTATGAGGTCACTGCACTGCCTGCTGCGCTCCATGGAATAAAGTCCTGGCGAGCCCAACATTTCCCTGTAGCTCCGACCCTTGTTTTCTGGCAACGTGTTGAAATTATTTTCTGCACTCTTTACAAATTAGTGGCATATTTCATAAACATGGTGACGTATCCAAGTGCGTCTTCAACAAAGTCTTGCCCAACTGAACATAACTTTCCAACTTTTAAATTTTATTCACTGGCTGATGAAGACAGTGGGAAAAAAACCTTCCCCACCACCCTATCCCCCTGTTACGTCCCTTTTCTTGCAACTATGTACTTTTATTCTGAGTTCCCTCTGCTCTACAACACTACCCAGCTAACTACCATTCGCGGTGAAGATCATGCCCTGGCTGGTCTTCCCTAATTTAAAATCTCACACATCTGCAAGAAGCACCATTTGCCATTTCTCAGCCCACTTTCCAATTTGAAAAAGTTCCTGCTCTAATCCTTGCCAATCATTTTTCAATGCCTGTGATACCACCTAATTCAGTGTCAACTGTAAACTTATACATTAGTCCGTTACATTCTCAGGCAACTCATTGACACAGATGACAAACAACAATGAGCGCAGCACCAATCCCTGAGACAGACCACCACGCCTTGACCAATGGACGAAACTGTACCATATGCCTCTTTACAAATGTCCACTGCCGTTATCACCTTCAGGGAGCTGTGAACCTGGATCGCAAGATACTTTTATACATCACTGATGTCCAGGGTCATGCCATTAATTGTATATTTTGCACTCACATTTGACCACCCAACATCTCACACTTGCTCAGAATAATTTGCATCCGTGATTTCCCCCACACCTCCCATCTCTCTACTTGATCTATACGCCACTGAATACTGAGACAGCCTCCCTCACATTCCACAACCCCATAAATCTTGGTGTCATCCGCAAACTTACAAAGCAACCCGTGTATATTCACGCCCAAGTCATTTATAAGTATCACAAACAGCAGAGGTCCCAGCACAGATCTCTGTGTATCACTACTGGTCACAGGCCTCCAGCCTGAATATTGCCCTTCACCACAACCCTCTGTCTTCTATCATTCAGACAGTTCTGAATTCATGCGATCAAGTCACTGTTAACCCCGTGTGCCTTCACCTCCTGGATCGGTCTACCAAGGGAGACTTTGTCAAAGGTCCGGATAAGCAGTGATAATATCAGTGTGGTCAGTGATCGGTCTGGATAAGCAGTGACATTATCAGTGTGGTCAGTGATGGGTCTGGATAAGCAGTCATATTATCAGTGTGGCCAGTGATGGGTCCGGATAAGCAGTGAAGTTATCAGTGTGGTCAGAGGTAGGTTTGGATAAGCAGTAACATTCTCAGTAATTAATCTCATCTGTAATGAGCTCTCGCTGCATCTTGTTGTTCTATCCACGTTGGCGGGTGCAGACGTATATATTTGTTATTTTCACTTTAATAGGCAGCGGTTAATGAGTCAATAACTTTCTGCGGGACACGATTGAAAGAATAACGCATTATGCGTCTCTCCCAACACACCTCA
>NW_027602042.1:0-53421 GCF_053455715.1 Rhinoraja longicauda | reverse complement strand
GTGTTTGGGCCTACAGTGTTTGGGCCTACAGTGTGTCCGGGCCTACAATGTTTCTGGGCCTACAGTGTTTCTGGGCCTACAGTGTCCGGGCCTACAGTGTCCTGGCCTACAGTGTCCGGCCTACAGTGTCTGGGCCTACAGTGTTTCTGGGCCAACAGTGTTTCAGGGCCTACAGTGTTTCTGGGCGTACAGTGTTTCTGGGCCTACAGTGTTTCTGGGCCTACAGTTTTTCTGGGCCTACAGTTTTTCTGGGCCTACAGTGTTTCTGGGCCTACAGTGTTTCTGGGCCTAGAGTGTTTCTGGGCCTACAGTGTTTCTGGGCCTACAGTGTCCGTGCCTACAGTGTTTCTGGGCCTACAGTGTTTCTGGGCCTACAGTGTTTCCGGGCCTACAGTGTTTCCGGGCCTACAGTGTTTCTGGGCCTAGTGTTTCTGGGCCTACAGTGTTTCTGGGCCTACAGTGTGTCCGGGCCTACAGTGTCCGGGCCTACAGTGTTTCTGGGCCTACAGTGTTTCTGGGCCTACAGTGTTTCTGGGCCTACAGTGTTTCTGGGCCTAAAGTGTTTCTGGGCCTAAAGTGTTTCTGGGCCTACAGTGTTTCTGGGCCTACAGTGTTTCTGGGCCTACAGTGTTTCTGGGCCTACAGTGTTTCTGGGCATACAGTGTCCGGGCCTACAGTGTGTCCGGGCCTACAGTGTTTCTGGGCCTACAGTGTTTCTGGGCCTACAGTGTTTCTGGGCCTACAGTGTCCGGGCCTACAGTGTCTGGGCCTACAATGTCTGGGCCTACCGTGTCCCTGGGCCTACCGTGTCCCTGGGCCTACCGTGTCCCTGGGCCTACCGTGTCCCTGGGCCTACCGTGTCCCTGGGCCTACAGTGTCTGGGCCTACAGTGTTTCTGGGCCTACAGTGTTTCTGGGCCTACAGTGTTTCCGGGCCTACAGTGTTTCCGGGCCTACAGTGTTTCCGGGCCTACAGTGTTTCTGGGCCTACAATGTCTGGGCCTACAATGTCTGGGCCTACAATGTCTGGGCCTACCGTGTCCCTGGGCCTACCGTGTCCCTGGGCCTACCGTGTCCCTGGGCCTACCGTGTCCCTGGGCCTACCGTGTCCCTGGGCCTACCGTGTCCCTGGGCCTACAGTGTTTCCGGGCCTACAGTGTTTCCGGGCCTACAGTGTTTCCGGGCCTACAGTGTTTCCGGGCCTACAGTGTTTCCGGGCCTACAGTGTTTCTGGGCCTACAGCGTCTGGGCCTACAGTGTTTCTGGGCCTACAGTGTTTCTGGGCCTACAGTGTTTCTGGGCCTACAGTGTTTCCGGGCCTACAGTGTTTCCGTGCCTACAGTGTCCGGGCCTACAGTGTTCCTGGGCCTACAGTGTTTCTGGGCCTCCAGTGTTTCTGGGCCTACAGTGTTTCTGGGCCTACAGTGTTTCTGGGCCTACAGTATTTCTGGGCCTACAGTATTTCTGGGCCTACAGTGTTTCTGGGCCTACAATGTCTGGGCCTACTGTGTCCCTGGGCCTACCGTGTCCCTGGGCCTACCGTGTCCCTGGGCCTACCGTGTCCCTGGGCCTACAGTGTTTCTGGGCCTACAGTGTTTCTGGGCCTACAGTGTTTCTGGGCCTACAGTGTTTCGGGGCCTACAGTGTTTCCGGGCCTACAGTGTTTCTGGGCCTACAGTGTTTCTGGGCCTACAGTGTTTCCGGGCCTACAGTGTTTCCGGGCCTACAGTGTTTCCGGGCCTACAGTGTTTCCGGGCCTACAGTGTTTCCGGGCCTACAGTGTTTCCGGGCCTTCAGTGTTTCTGGGCCTACAGTGTTTCTGGGCCTACAGTGTTTCTGGGCCTACAGTGTATCTGGGCCTACAGTGTTTCTGGGCCTACAGTGTTTCTGGGCCTACAGTGTTTCTGGGCCTACAGTGTCCGGCCCTACAGTCTGGGCCTACTGTGTTTCTGGGCCTACAGTGTTTCTGGGCCTACAGTGTTTCTGGGCCTACAGTGTCCCTGGGCCTACAGTGTCCGGGCCTACAGTGTTTCTGGGCCTACAGTGTTTCTGGGCCTACAGTGTTTCTGGGCCTACACTGTCTAAGCCTACCGTGTCCGGGCCAACAGTGTTTCTGGGCCTACAGTGTTTTTGGGCCTACAGTGTTTCTGGGCCTACAGTGTTTCTGGGCCTACAGTGTCCCTGGGCCTACAGTATTTCTGGGCCTACAGTGTTTCAGGGCCTACAGTGTCCCTGGGCCTACAGTGTTTCTGGGCCTACAGTGTTTCTGGGCCTACAGTGTTTCTGGGCCTACAGTGTTTGGGCCTACAGTGTTTCTGGGCCTACAGTGTTTCTGGGCCTACAGTGTTTCCGGGCCTACAGTGTTTCTGGGCCTACATTGTTTCTGGGCCTACAGTGTTTCTGGGCCTACAGTGTCCCTGGGCCTACAGTGTTTCTGGGCCTACAGTGTTTCTGGGCCTACAGTGTTTCTGGGCCTACAGTGTTTCTGGGCCTACAGTGTTTCTGGGCCTACAGTGTTTCTGGGCCTACAGTGTTTCTGGGCCTACAGTGTTTCTGGGCCTACAGTGTTTCCGGGCGTACAGTGTTTCTGGGCCTACACTGTCTGGGCCTACAGTGTTTCTGGGCCTACAGTGTCTGGGCCTACAGTGTCCGGGCCTACAGTGTTTCCGGGCCTACAGTGTTTCCGGGCCTACAGTGTTTCCGGGCCTACAGTGTTTCCGGGCCTACAGTGTTTCTGGGCCTACAGTGTTTCTGGGCCTACAGTGTTTCTGGGCCTACAGTGTTTCTGGGCCTACAGTGTTTCTGGGCCTACAGTGTTTCTGGGCCTACAGTGTTTCTGGGCCTACAGTGTTTCTGGGCCTACAGTGTTTCTGGGCCTACAGTGTTTCTGGGCCTACAGTGTCCTGGCCTACAATGTTTCTGGGCCTACAGTGTTTCTGGGCCTACAATGTCCGGGCATACAGTGTCGGGCATACAGTGTCGGGCCTACAGTGTCCGGACCTACAGTGTTCGGGCCTACAGTGTTTCTGGGCCTACAGTGTTTCTGGGCCTACAGTGTCCGGCCCTACAGTCTGGGCCTACTGTGTTTCTGGGCCTACAGTGTTTCTGGGCCTACAGTGTTTCTGGGCCTACAGTGTCCGGCCCTACAGTCTGGGCCTACTGTGTTTCTGGGCCTACAGTGTTTCTGGGCCTACAGTGTTTCTGGGCCTACAGTGTCCGGGCCTACAGTGTCCGGGCCTACAGTGTCCGGGCCTACAGTGTTTCTGGGCCTACAGTGTTTCTGGGCCTACAGTGTTTCTGGGCCTACACTGTCTGAGCCTACCGTGTCCGGGCCAACAGTGTTTCTGGGCCTACAGTGTTTTTGGGCCTACAGTGTTTCTGGGCCTACAGTGTTTCTGGGCCTACAGTGTCCCTGGGCCTACAGTGTCCCTGGGCCTACAGTGTCCCTGGGCCTACAGTGTTTCTGGGCCTACAGTGTTTCAGGGCCTACAGTGTTTCAGGGCCTACAGTGTCCCTGGGCCGACAGTGTTTCTGGGCCTACAGTGTTTCTGGGCCTACAGTGTTTCTGGGCCTACAGTGTTTCTGGGCCTACAGTGTTTCTGGGCCTACAGTGTTTCTGGGCCTACAGTGTTTCTGGGCCTACAGTGTTTCGGGGCCTACAGTGTTTCCGGGCCTACAGTGTTTCCGGGCCTACAGTGTTTCCGGGCCTACAGTGTTTCCGGGCCTACAGTGTTTCCGGGCCTACAGTGTTTCCGGGCCTACAGTGTTTCCGGGCCTACAGTGTTTCCGGGCCTACAGTGTTTCCGGGCCTACAGTGTTTCTGGGCCTACAGTGTCCCTGGGCCTACAGTGTCCCTGGGCCTACAGTGTCCCTGGGCCTACAGTGTCCCTGGGCCTACAGTGTCCCTGGGCCTACAGTGTCCCTGGGCCTACAGTGTCCCTGGGCCTACAGTGTTTCTGGGCCTACAGTGTTTCTGGGCCTACAGTGTTTCTGGGCCTACAGTGTTTCTGGGCCTACAGTGTTTCTGGGCCTACAGTGTTTCTGGGCCTACAGTGTTTCTGGGCCTACAGTGTTTCTGGGCCTACAGTGTTTCTGGGCCTACAGTGTTTCTGGGCCTACAGTGTTTCTGGGCCTACAGTGTTTCTGGGCCTACAGTGTTTCTGGGCCTACAGTGTTTCTGGGCCTACAGTGTTTCTGGGCCTACAGTGTTTCTGGGCCTACAGTGTTTCTGGGCCTACAGTGTTTCTGGGCCTACAGTGTTTCTGGGCCTACAGTGTTTCTGGGCCTACAGTGTTTCTGGGCCTACAGTGTTTCTGGGCCTACAGTGTTTCTGGGCCTACAGTGTTTCTGGGCCTACAGTGTTTCTGGGCCTACAGTGTTTCTGGGCCTACAGTGTTTCTGGGCCTACAGTGTTTCTGGGCCTACAGTGTTTCTGGGCCTACAGTGTTTCTGGGCCTACAGTGTTTCTGGGCCTACAGTGTTTCCGGGCCTACAATGTCTGGGCCTACAATGTCTGGGCCTACCGTGTCCCTGGGCCTACCGTGTCCCTGGGCCTACCGTGTCCCTGGGCCTACAGTGTTTCTGGGCCTACAGTGTTTCTGGGCCTACAGTGTTTCCGGGCCTACAGTGTTTCCGGGCCTACAGTGTTTCCGGGCCGACATTGTTTCTGGGCCTACAGCGTCTGGGCCTACAGTGTTTCTGGGCCTACAGTGTTTCTGGGCCTACAGTGTTTCTGGGCCTACAGTGTTTCTGGGCCTACAGTGTTTCTGGACCTACAGTGTTTCCGGACCTACAGTGTCCGGGCCTACAGTGTCCGGGCCTACAGTGTTTCTGGGCCTACAGTGTTTCTGGGCCTACAGTGTTTCTGGGCCTACAGTGTTTCTGGGCCTACAGTGTTTCTGGGCCTACAGTGTTTCTGGGCCTACAGTGTTTCTGGGCCTACAGTGTTTCTGGGCCTACAGTGTTTCTGGGCCTACAGTGTTTCTGGGCCTACAGTGTTTCTGGGCCTACAGTGTTTCTGGGCCTACAGTGTTTCTGGGCCTACAGTGTTTCTGGGCCTACAGTGTCTGGGCCTACAGTGTTTCTGGGCCTACAGTGTCCGGGCCTACAATGTTTCTGGGCCTACAGTGTTTCTGGGCCTACAGTGTCCGGGCATACAGTGTCCGGACCTACAGTGTTCGGGCCTACAGTGTTTCTGGGCCTACAGTGTTTCTGGGCCTACAGTGTTTCTGGGCCTACAGTGTTTCTGGACCTACAGTGTTTCCGGGCCTACAGTGTCCGGGCCTACAGTGTTTCTGGGCCTACAGTGTTTCTGGGCCTACAGTGTTTCTGGGCCTACAGTGTTTCTGGGCCTACAGTGTTTCTGGGCCTACAGTGTTTCTGGGCCTACAGTGTTTCTGGGCCCACAGTGTTTCTGGGCCTACAGTGTTTCTGGGCCTACAGTGTTTCTGGGCCTACAGTGTTTCTGGGCCTACAGTGTGTCTGGGCCTACAGTGTTTCTGGGCCTACAGTGTCCGGGCCTACAATGTTTCTGGGCCTACAGTGTTTCTGGGCCTACAGTGTCCGGACCTACAGTGTTCGGGCCTACAGTGTTTCTGGGCCTACAGTGTTTCTGGGCCTACAGTGTTTCTGGGCCTACAGTGTTTCTGGGCCTACAGTGTTTCTGGGCCTACAGTGTTTCTGGGCCTACAGTGTTTGGGCCTACAGTGTTTCTGGGCCTACAGTGTTTCCGGGCCTACAGTGTTTCTGGGCCTACAGTGTTTCTGGGCCTAAAGTGTTTCTGGGCCTACAGTGTCTCTGGGCCTACAGTGTTTCTGGGCCTACAGTGTTTCTGGGCCTACAGTGTCCGGGCCTACTGTGTTTCCGGGCGTACAGTGTTTCTGGGCCTACACTGTCTGGGCCTACAGTGTTTCTGGGCCTACAGTGTTTCTGGGCCTACAGTGTCTCTGGGCCTACAGTGTTTCTGGGCCTACAGTGTTTCTGGGCCTACAGTGTTTCTGGGCCTACAGTGTTTCTGGGCCTACAGTGTCTGGGCCTACAGTGTCTGGGCCTACAGTGTTTCTGGGCCTACAGTGTCCGGGCCTACAGTGTCCGGGCCTACAATGTTTCTGGGCCTACAGTGTCCGGGCCTACAGTGTCCGGGCCTACAGTGTCCGGGCCTACAGTGTCCGGGCCTACAGTGTCTGGGCCTACAGTGTCTGGGCCTACAGTGTCTGGGCCTACAGTGTTTCAGGGCCTACAGTGTTTCTGGGCCTACAGTGTCCGGGCCTACAGTGTTTCTGGGCCTACAGTGTGTCCGGGCCTACAGTGTGTCCGGGCCTACAGTGTGTCCGGGCCTACAGTGTTTCTGGGCATACAGTGTTTCTGGGCACACAGTGTGTCTGGGCCTACAGTGTTTCTGGGCCTACAGTGTTTCTGGGCCTACGGTGTCCGGGCCTACGGTGTCCGGGCCTACAGTGTTTCTGGGCCTACAGTGTTTCAGGGCCTACAGTGTTTCTGGGCCTACAGTGTTTCTGGGCCTACAGTGTTTCTGGGCCTACAGTGTTTCTGGGCCTACAGTGTTTCTGGGCCTACAGTGTTTCTGGGCCTACAGTGTCTCTGGGCCTACAGTGTTTCTGGGCCTACAGTGTTTCTGGGCCTACTGTGTTTCTGGGCCTAGTGTTTCTGGGCCTACAGTGTTTCTGGGCCTACAGTGTTTCTGGGCCTACAGTGTTTCTGGGCCTACAGTGTTTCTGGGCCTACAGTGTCTGGGCCTACAGTGTCTGGGCCTACAGTGTTTCTGGGCCTACAGTGTCCGGGCCTACAATGTTTCTGGGCCTACAGTGTTTCTGGGCCTACAGTGTCCGGGCATACAGTGTCCGGACCTACAGTGTTCCTGGGCCTACAGTGTTTCTGGGCCTACAGTGTTTCTGGGCCTACAGTGTTTCTGGGCCAACAGTGTTTCTGGACCTCCAGTGTTTCCGGGCCTACAGTGTCCGGGCCTACAGTGTTTCTGGGCCTACAGTGTTTCTGGGCCTACAGTGTTTCTGGGCCTACAGTGTTTCTGGGCCTACAGTGTTTCTGGGCCTACAGTGTTTCTGGGCCTACAGTGTTTCTGGGCCTACAGTGTTTCTGGGCCTACAGTGTTTCTGGGCCTACAGTGTTTCTGGGCCTACAGTGTTTCTGGGCCTACAGTGTTTCTGGGCCTACAGTGTTTCTGGGCCTACAGTGTCTGGGCCTACAGTGTTTCTGGGCCTACAGTGTCCGGGCCTACAATGTTTCTGGGCCTACAGTGTTTCTGGGCCTACAGTGTTTCTGGGCCTACAGAGTCCGGGCATACAGTGTCCGGACCTACAGTGTTCGGGCCTACAGTGTTTCTGGGCCTACAGTGTTTCTGGGCCTACAGTGTTTCTGGGCCTACAGTGTTTCTGGGCCTACAGTGTTTCTGGGCCTACAGTGTTTCTGGGCCTACAGTGTTTGGGCCTACAGTGTTTCTGGGCCTACAGTGTCCGGGCCTACAATGTGTCCGGGCCTACAATGTTTCTGGGCCTACAGTGTTTCTGGGCCTACAGTGTCCGGGCCTACAGTGTCCGGGCCTACAGTGTCCGGGCCTACAGTGTCCGGGCCTACAGTGTCCGGCCTACAGTGTCTGGGCCTACAGTGTCTGGGCCTACAGTGTTTCAGGGCCTACAGTGTTTCTGGGCCTACAGTGTCCGGGCCTACAGTGTTTCTGGGCCTACAGTGTGTCCGGGCCTACAGTGTGTCCGGGCCTACAGTGTGTCCGGGCCTACAGTGTTTCTGGGCATACAGTGTTTCTGGGCATACAGTGTTTCTGGGCATACAGTGTTTCTGGGCACACAGTGTCTGGGCCTACAGTGTTTCTGGGCCTACAGTGTTTCTGGGCCTACAGTGTTTCTGGGCCTACGGTGTCCGGGCCTACGGTGTCCGGGCCTACAGTGTTTCTGGGCCTACAGTGTTTCTGGGCCTACAGTGTTTCAGGGCCTACAGTGTTTCTGGGCCTACAGTGTTTCTGGGCCTACAGTGTTTCTGGGCCTACAGTGTTTCTGGGCCTACAGTGTTTCTGGGCCTACAGTGTCTCTGGGCCTACAGTGTTTCTGGGCCTACAGTGTTTCTGGGCCTACAGTGTTTCTGGGCCTACAGTGTTTCTGGGCCTACAGTGTTTCTGGGCCTACAGTGTTTCCGGGTGTACAGTGTTTCTGGGCCTACAATGTCTGGGCCTACAATGTCTGGGCCTACAGTGTTTCTGGGCCTACAGTGTGTCTGGGCCTACAGTGTGTCTGGGCCTACAGTGTGTCTGGGCCTACAGTGTCTGGGCCTACAGTGTTTGGGCCTACAGTGTTTCCGGGCCTACAGTGTTTCCGGGCCTACAGTGTTTCTGGGCCTAGAGTGTTTCTGGGCCCACAGTGTTTCTGGGCCAACAGTGTCTCTGGGCCTACAGTGTTTCTGGGCCTACAGTGTTTCTGGGCCTACAGTGTCCGGGCCTACAGTGTTTCCGGGCGTACAGTGTTTCTGGGCCTACACTGTCTGGGCCTACAGTGTTTCTGGGCCTACAGTGTTTCTGGGCCTACAGTGTCTCTGGGCCTACAGTGTCTCTGGGCCTACAGTGTCTCTGGGCCTACAGTGTTTCTGGGCCTACAGTGTTTCTGGGCCTACCGTGTTTCTGGGCCTACAATGTCTGGGCCTACAGTGTTTGGGCCTACAGTGTTTCTGGGCCTACAGTGTTTCTGGGCCTACAGTGTCCGGGCCTACAATGTTTCTGGGCCTACAGTGTTTCTGGGCCTACAGTGTCCGGGCCTACAGTGTCGGGCCTACAGTGTCTGGGCCTACAGTGTTTCAGGGCCTACAGTGTTTCAGGGCCTACAGTGTTTCTGGGCCTAAAGTGTTTCTGGGCCTACAGTGTTTCTGGGCCTACAGTGTTTCTGGGCCTACAGTGTCCGGGCCTACAGTGTTTCTGGGCCTACAGTATGTCCGGGCCTACAGTGTTTCTGGGCAAACAGTGTTTCTGGGCCTACAGTGTTTCTGGGCCTACAGTGTTTCTGGGCCTACGGTGTCCGGGCCTACAGTGTTTCTGGGCCTACAGTGTTTCAGGGCCTACAGTGTTTCTGGGCCTACAGCGTTTCTGGGCCTACAGCGTTTCTGGGCCTACAGTGTTTCTGGGCCTACAGTGTTTCTGGGCCTACAGTGTTTCTGGGCCTACAGTGTTTCTGGGCCTGCAGTGTCTGGGCCTGCAGTGTCCGTGCCTACAGTGTTTCTGGTCCTACAGTGTTTCTGGGCCTACAGTGTTTCGGGGCCTACAGTGTTTCGGGGCCTACAGTGTTTCCGGGCCTACAGTGTTTCCGGGCCTACAGTGTTTCTGGGCCTAGTGTTTCTGGGCCTACAGTGTTTCTGGGCCTACAGTGTTTCTGGGCCTACAGTGTCCGGGCCTACAGTGTCCGGGCCTACAGTGTCCGGGCCTACAGTGTGTCCGGGCCTACAGTGTTTCTGGGCCTACAGTGTTTCTGGGCCTACAGTGTTTCTGGGCCTACAGTGTTTCTGGGCCTACAGTGTTTCTGGGCCAACAGTGTTTCTGGGCCTACAGTGTTTCTGGGCCTACAGTGTTTCTGGGCCTACAGTGTTTCTGGGCCTACAGTGTTTCTGGGCCTACAGTGTTTCTGGGCCTACAGTGTTTCTGGGCCTACAGTGTTTCTGGGCCTACAGTGTTTCTGGGCCTACAGTGTTTCTGGGCCTACAGTGTCCGGGCCTACAGTGTTTCTGGGCCTACAGTGTTTCTGGGCCTACAGTGTCCGGGCCTACAGTGTTTCTGGGCCAACAGTGTTTCTGGGCCTACAGTGTTTCTGGGCCTACAGTGTTTCCGGGCCTACAATGTCTGGGCCTACCGTGTCCCTGGGCCTACCGTGTCCCTGGGCCTACCGTGTCCCTGGGCCTACCGTGTCCCTGGGCCGACCGTGTCCCTGGGCCTACCGTGTCCCTGGGCCTACCGTGTCCCTGGGCCTACAGTGTTTCTGGGCCTACAGTGTTTCTGGGCCTACATTGTTTCTAGGCCTACAGTGTTTCTGGGCCTACAGTGTTTCTGGGCCTACAGTGTTTCTGGGCCTACAGTGTTTCCGGGCCTACAGTGTTTCCGGGCCTGCAGTGTTTCCGGGCCTGCAGTGTTTCTGGGCCTGCAGTGTTTCTGGGCCTTCAGTGTTTCTGGGCCTACAGTGTTTCTGGGCCTACAGTGTTTCTGGGCCTACAGTGTTTCTGGGCCTACAGTGTTTCTGGGCCTACAGTGTTTCTGGGCCTACAGTGTTTCTGGGCCTACAGTGTTTCTGGGCCTACAGTGTTTCTGGGCCTACAGTGTTTCTGGGCCTACAGTGTTTCTGGGCCTACAGTGTTTCTGGGCCTACAGTGTTTCTGGGCCTACAGTGTTTCTGGGCCTACAGTGTTTCTGGGCCTACAGTGTTTCTGGGCCTACAGTGTTTCTGGGCCTACAGTGTCCGGGCCTACAGTGTTTCCGGGCGTACAGTGTTTCTGGGCCTACACTGTCTGGGCCTACAGTGTTTCTGGGCCTACAGTGTATCTGGGCCTACAGTGTATCTGGGCCTACAGTGTTTCCGGGCGTACAGTGTTTCTGGGCCTACACTGTCTGGGCCTACAGTGTTTCTGGGCCTACAGTATTTCTGGGCCTACAGTGTTTCTGGGCCTACAGTGTCTGGGCCTACAGTGTTTCTGGGCCTACAGTGTCCGGACCTACAATGTTTCTGGGCCTACAGTGTTTCTGGGCCTACAGTGTCCGGGCATCCAGTGTCGGGCCTACAGTGTCCGGACCTACAGTGTTCGGGCCTACAGTGTTTCTGGGCCTACAGTGTTTCTGGGCCTACAGTGTTTCTGGGCCTACAGTGTTTCTGGGCCTACAGTGTTTGGGCCTACAGTGTTTCTGGGCCTACAGTGTTTCTGGGCCTACAGTGTTTCTGGGCCTACAGTGTTTCCGGGCCTACAGTGTTTCTGGGCCTACAGTGTTTCTGGGCCTACAGTGTTTCTGGGCCTCCAGTGTTTCTGGGCCTACAGTTTCTCTGGGCCTACAGTGTTTCTGGGCCGACAGTGTTTCTGGGCCGACAGTGTCCGGGCCTACAGTGTCCGGGCCTACAGTGTTTCCGGGCGTACAGTGTTTCTGGGCCTACACTGTCTGGGCCTACAGTGTTTCTGGTCCTACAGTGTTTCTGGGCCTACAGTGTCCGGGCCTACAATGTTTCTGGGCCTACAGTGTTTCTGGGCCTACAGTGTCCGGGCATACAGTGTCGGGCCTACAGTGTCCGGACCTACAGTGTTCGGGCCTACAGTGTTTCTGGGCCTACAGTGTTTCTGGGCCTACAGTGTTTCTGGGCCTACAGTGTTTCTGGGCCTACAGTGTTTCTGGGCATACAGTGTTTGGGCCTACAGTGTTTCTGGGCCTACAGTGTTTCTGGGCCTACAGTGTTTCCGGGCCTACAGTGTTTCCGGGCCTACAGTGTTTCTGGGCCTAAAGTGTTTCTGGGCCTACAGTGTTTCTGGGCCTCCAGTGTTTCTGGGCCTACAGTTTCTCTGGGCCTACAGTGTTTCTGGGCCTACAGTGTTTCTGGGCCGACAGTGTCCGGGCCTACAGTGTCCGGGCCGACAGTGTTTCCGGGCGTACAGTGTTTCTGGGCCTACACTGTCTGGGCCTACAGTGTTTCTGGTCCTACAGTGTTTCTGGGCCTACAGTGTCTCTGGGCCCACAGTGTTTCTGGGCCTACAGTGTTTCTGGGCCTACAGTGTTTCTGGGCCTACAGTGTCTGGGCCTACAGTGTTTGGGCCTACAGTGTTTCTGGGCCTACAGTGTCCGGGCCTACAATGTTTCTGGGCCTACAGTGTTTCTGGGCCTACAGTGTCCGGGCCTACAGTGTCCGGGCCTACAGTGTCCGGCCTACAGTGTCCGGCCTACAGTGTTTCAGGGCCGACAGTGTTTCTGGGCCTACAGTGTCCGGGCCTACAGTGTTTCTGGGCCTACAGTGTGTCCGGGCCTACAGTGTTTCTGGGCATACAGTTTCTGGGCATACAGTGTCTGGGCCTACAGTGTTTCTGGGCGTACAGTGTTTCTGGGCGTACAGTGTTTCTGGGCCTACGGTGTCCGGGCCTACGGTGTCCGGGCCTACGGTGTCCGGGCCTACAGTGTTTCTGGGCCTACAGTGTTTCTGGGCCTACAGTGTTTCTGGGCCTACAGTGTTTCTGGGCCTACAGTGTTTCTGGGCCTACAGTTTTTCTGGGCCTACAGTGTTTCTGGGCCTACAGTGTTTCTGGGCCTACAGTGTTTCTGCGCCTACAGTGTTTCTGGGCCTACAGTGTCCGGGCCTACAGTGTTTCTGGGCCTACAGTGTTTCTGGGCCTACAGTGTTTCTGGGCCTACAGTGTTTCTGGGCCTACAGTGTTTCTGGGCCTACAGTGTTTCTGGGCCTACAGTGTTTCGGGGCCTACAGTGTTTCCGGGCCTACAGTGTTTCCGGGCCTACAGTGTTTCCGGGCCTACAGTGTTTCCGGGCCTACAGTGTTTCCGGGCCTACAGTGTTTCCGGGCCTACAGTGTTTCCGGGCCTACAGTGTTTCCGGGCCTACAGTGTTTCCGGGCCTACAGTGTTTCCGGGCCTACAGTGTTTCCGGGCCTACAGTGTTTCCGGGCCTACAGTGTTTCCGGGCCTACAGTGTTTCCGGGCCTACAGTGTTTCTGGGCCTAGTTTTTCTGGGCCTACAGTGTTTCTGGGCCTACAGTGTCCGGGCCTACAGTGTTTCTGGGCCTACAGTGTTTCCGGGCCTACAGTGTCTCTGGGCCTACAGTGTTTCTGGGCCTACAGTGTTTCTGGGCCTACAGTGTTTCTGGGCCTACAGTGTTTCTGGGCCTACAGTGTTTCTGGGCCTACAGTGTCTGGGCCTACAGTGTTTCTGGGCCTACAGTGTCCGGGCCTACAGTGTCCGGGCCTACAATGTTTCTGGGCCTACAGTGTCCGGGCCTACAGTGTCCGGGCCTACAGTGTCCGGGCCTACAGTGTCCGGCCTACAGTGTCTGGGCCTACAGTGTCTGGGCCTACAGTGTTTCAGGGCCTACAGTGTTTCTGGGCCTACAGTGTCCGGGCCTACAGTGTTTCTGGGCCTACAGTGTGTCCGGGCCTACAGTGTGTCCGGGCCTACAGTGTGTCCGGGCCTACAGTGTGTCCGGGCCTACAGTGTTTCTGGGCATACAGTGTTTCTGGGCACACAGTGTGTCTGGGCCTACAGTGTTTCTGGGCCTACAGTGTTTCTGGGCCTACGGTGTCCGGGCCTACGGTGTCCGGGCCTACAGTGTTTCTGGGCCTACAGTGTTTCAGGGCCTACAGTGTTTCTGGGCCTACAGTGTTTCTGGGCCTACAGTGTTTCTGGGCCTACAGTGTTTCTGGGCCTACAGTGTTTCTGGGCCTACAGTGTCTCTGGGCCTACAGTGTTTCTGGGCCTACAGTGTTTCTGGGCCTACTGTGTTTCTGGGCCTACAGTGTTTCTGGGCCTACAGTGTTTCTGGGCCTACAGTGTTTCTGGGCCTACAGTGTTTCTGGGCCTACAGTGTTTCTGGGCCTACAGTGTCTGGGCCTACAGTGTTTCTGGGCCTACAGTGTCCGGGCCTACAATGTTTCTGGGCCTACAGTGTTTCTGGGCCTACAGTGTCCGGGCATACAGTGTCCGGACCTACAGTGTTCGGGCCTACAGTGTTTCTGGGCCTACAGTGTTTCTGGGCCTACAGTGTTTCTGGGCCTACAGTGTTTCTGGACCTCCAGTGTTTCCGGGCCTACAGTGTCCGGGCCTACAGTGTTTCTGGGCCTACAGTGTTTCTGGGCCTACAGTGTTTCTGGGCCTACAGTGTTTCTGGGCCTACAGTGTTTCTGGGCCTACAGTGTTTCTGGGCCTACAGTGTTTCTGGGCCTACAGTGTTTCTGGGCCTACAGTGTTTCTGGGCCTACAGTGTTTCTGGGCCTACAGTGTCTGGGCCTACAGTGTTTCTGGGCCTACAGTGTCCGGGCCTACAATGTTTCTGGGCCTACAGTGTTTCTGGGCCTACAGTGTTTCTGGGCCTACAGAGTCCGGGCATACAGTGTCCGGACCTACAGTGTTCGGGCCTACAGTGTTTCTGGGCCTACAGTGTTTCTGGGCCTACAGTGTTTCTGGGCCTACAGTGTTTCTGGGCCTACAGTGTTTCTGGGCCTACAGTGTTTCTGGGCCTACAGTGTTTCTGGGCCTACAGTGTTTGGGCCTACAGTGTTTCTGGGCCTACAGTGTCCGGGCCTACAATGTGTCCGGGCCTACAATGTTTCTGGGCCTACAGTGTTTCTGGGCCTACAGTGTCCGGGCCTACAGTGTCCGGGCCTACAGTGTCCGGGCCTACAGTGTCCGGGCCTACAGTGTCCGGCCTACAGTGTCTGGGCCTACAGTGTCTGGGCCTACAGTGTTTCAGGGCCTACAGTGTTTCTGGGCCTACAGTGTCCGGGCCTACAGTGTTTCTGGGCCTACAGTGTGTCCGGGCCTACAGTGTGTCCGGGCCTACAGTGTTTCTGGGCATACAGTGTTTCTGGGCATACAGTGTTTCTGGGCACACAGTGTCTGGGCCTACAGTGTTTCTGGGCCTACAGTGTTTCTGGGCCTACAGTGTTTCTGGGCCTACAGTGTTTCTGGGCCTACGGTGTCCGGGCCTACGGTGTCCGGGCCTACAGTGTTTCTGGGCCTACAGTGTTTCTGGGCCTACAGTGTTTCAGGGCCTACAGTGTTTCAGGGCCTACAGTGTTTCTGGGCCTACAGTGTTTCTGGGCCTACAGTGTTTCTGGGCCTACAGTGTTTCTGGGCCTACAGTGTTTCTGGGCCTACAGTGTCTCTGGGCCTACAGTGTTTCTGGGCCTACAGTGTTTCTGGGCCTACAGTGTTTCTGGGCCTACAGTGTTTCTGGGCCTACAGTGTTTCTGGGCCTACAGTGTTTCCGGGTGTACAGTGTTTCTGGGCCTACAATGTCTGGGCCTACAATGTCTGGGCCTACAGTGTTTCTGGGCCTACAGTGTGTCTGGGCCTACAGTGTGTCTGGGCCTACAGTGTGTCTGGGCCTACAGTGTGTCTGGGCCTACAGTGTCTGGGCCTACAGTGTTTCCGGGCCTACAGTGTTTCCGGGCCTACAGTGTTTCCGGGCCTACAGTGTTTCTGGGCCCACAGTGTTTCTGGGCCAACAGTGTCTCTGGGCCTACAGTGTTTCTGGGCCTACAGTGTTTCTGGGCCTACAGTGTCCGGGCCTACAGTGTTTCCGGGCGTACAGTGTTTCTGGGCCTACACTGTCTGGGCCTACAGTGTTTCTGGGCCTACAGTGTTTCTGGGCCTACAGTGTCTCTGGGCCTACAGTGTCTCTGGGCCTACAGTGTCTCTGGGCCTACAGTGTCTCTGGGCCTACAGTGTTTCTGGGCCTACAGTGTTTCTGGGCCTACCGTGTTTCTGGGCCTACAATGTCTGGGCCTACAGTGTTTGGGCCTACAGTGTTTCTGGGCCTACAGTGTTTCTGGGCCTACAGTGTCCGGGCCTACAATGTTTCTGGGCCTACAGTGTTTCTGGGCCTACAGTGTCCGGGCCTACAGTGTCGGGCCTACAGTGTCTGGGCCTACAGTGTTTCAGGGCCTACAGTGTTTCAGGGCCTACAGTGTTTCTGGGCCTACAGTGTTTCTGGGCCTACAGTGTTTCTGGGCCTACAGTGTCCGGGCCTACAGTGTTTTTGGGCCTACAGTATGTCCGGGCCTACAGTGTTTCTGGGCAAACAGTGTTTCTGGGCCTACAGTGTTTCTGGGCCTACAGTGTTTCTGGGCCTACGGTGTCCGGGCCTACAGTGTTTCTGGGCCTACAGTGTTTCAGGGCCTACAGTGTTTCTGGGCCTACAGCGTTTCTGGGCCTACAGTGTTTCTGGGCCTACAGTGTTTCTGGGCCTACAGTGTTTCTGGGCCTACAGTGTTTCTGGGCCTACAGTGTTTCTGGGCCTGCAGTGTCTGGGCCTGCAGTGTCTGGGCCTACAGTTTTTCTGGGCCTACAGTGTTTCTGGGCCTACAGTGTTTCTGGGCCTACAGTGTTTCTGGGCCTACAGTGTTTCTGGGCCTACAGTGTTTCTGGGCCTACAGTGTTTCTGGGCCTACAGTGTTCGTGGGCCTACAGTGTTTCTGGGCCTACAGTTTTTCTGGGCCTACAGTGTTTCTGGGCCTACAGTGTTTCTGGGCCTACAGTGTTTCTGGGCCTACAGTGTTTCTGGGCCTACAGTGTTTCTGGGCCTACAGTGTTTCTGGGCCTACAGTGTTTCTGGGCCTACAGTGTGTCCGTGCCTACAGTGTTTCTGGTCCTACAGTGTTTCTGGGCCTACAGTGTCCGGGCCTACAGTGTTTCTGGGCCTACAGTATGTCCGGGCCTACAGTGTTTCTGGGCCTACAGTGTTTCAGGGCCTACAGTGTTTCAGGGCCTACAGTGTTTCTGGGCCTACAGTGTTTCTGGGCCTACAGTGTTTCTGGGCCTACAGTGTTTCAGGGCCTACAGTGTCTCTGGGCCTACAGTGTTTCTGGGCCTACAGTGTTTCTGGGCCTACAGTGTTTCTGGGCCTACAGTGTTTCTGGGCCTACAGTGTTTCTGGGCCTACAGTGTTTCCGGGTGTACAGTGTTTCTGGGCCTACAATGTCTGGGCCTACAATGTCTGGGCCTACAGTGTTTCTGGGCCTACAGTGTGTCTGGGCCTACAGTGTGTCTGGGCCTACAGTGTGTCTGGGCCTACAGTGTCTGGGCCTACAGTGTTTGGGCCTACAGTGTTTCCGGGCCTACAGTGTTTCCGGGCCTACAGTGTTTCTGGGCCTACAGTGTTTCTGGGCCCACAGTGTTTCTGGGCCAACAGTGTCTCTGGGCCTACAGTGTTTCTGGGCCTACAGTGTTTCTGGGCCTACAGTGTCCGGGCCTACAGTGTTTCCGGGCGTACAGTGTTTCTGGGCCTACACTGTCTGGGCCTACAGTGTTTCTGGGCCTACAGTGTTTCTGGGCCTACAGTGTCTCTGGGCCTACAGTGTCTCTGGGCCTACAGTGTCTCTGGGCCTACAGTGTCTCTGGGCCTACAGTGTTTCTGGGCCTACAGTGTTTCTGGGCCTACCGTGTTTCTGGGCCTACAATGTCTGGGCCTACAGTGTTTGGGCCTACAGTGTTTCTGGGCCTACAGTGTTTCTGGGCCTACAGTGTCCGGGCCTACAATGTTTCTGGGCCTACAGTGTTTCTGGGCCTACAGTGTCCGGGCCTACAGTGTCGGGCCTACAGTGTCTGGGCCTACAGTGTTTCAGGGCCTACAGTGTTTCAGGGCCTACAGTGTTTCTGGGCCTACAGTGTTTCTGGGCCTACAGTGTTTCTGGGCCTACAGTGTCCGGGCCTACAGTGTTTCTGGGCCTACAGTATGTCCGGGCCTACAGTGTTTCTGGGCAAACAGTGTTTCTGGGCCTACAGTGTTTCTGGGCCTACAGTGTTTCTGGGCCTACGGTGTCCGGGCCTACAGTGTTTCTGGGCCTACAGTGTTTCAGGGCCTACAGTGTTTCTGGGCCTACAGCGTTTCTGGGCCTACAGTGTTTCTGGGCCTACAGTGTTTCTGGGCCTACAGTGTTTCTGGGCCTACAGTGTTTCTGGGCCTACAGTGTTTCTGGGCCTGCAGTGTCTGGGCCTGCAGTGTCTGGGCCTACAGTTTTTCTGGGCCTACAGTGTTTCTGGGCCTACAGTGTTTCTGGGCCTACAGTGTTTCTGGGCCTACAGTGTTTCTGGGCCTACAGTGTTTCTGGGCCTACAGTGTTTCTGGGCCTACAGTGTTCGTGGGCCTACAGTGTTTCTGGGCCTACAGTTTTTCTGGGCCTACAGTGTTTCTGGGCCTACAGTGTTTCTGGGCCTACAGTGTTTCTGGGCCTACAGTGTTTCTGGGCCTACAGTGTTTCTGGGCCTACAGTGTTTCTGGGCCTACAGTGTTTCTGGGCCTACAGTGTTTCTGGGCCTACAGTGTTTCTGGGCCTACAGTGTTTCTGGGCCTACAGTGTGTCCGTGCCTACAGTGTTTCTGGTCCTACAGTGTTTCTGGGCCTACAGTGTTTCGGGGCCTACAGTGTTTCGGGGCCTACAGTGTTTCCGGGCCTACAGTGTTTCTGGGCCTAGTGTTTCTGGGCCTACAGTGTTTCTGGGCCTACAGTGTCCGGGCCTACAGTGTCCGGGCCTACAGTGTCCGGGCCTACAGTGTCCGGGCCTACAGTGTTTCTGGGCCTACAGTGTTTCTGGGCCTACAGTGTTTCTGGGCCTACAGTGTTTCTGGGCCTACAGTGTTTCTGGGCCAACAGTGTTTCTGGGCCTACAGTGTTTCTGGGCCTACAGTGTTTCTGGGCCTACAGTGTTTCTGGGCCTACAGTGTTTCTGGGCCTACAGTGTTTCTGGGCCTACAGTGTTTCTGGGTCTACAGTGTTTCTGGGCCTACAGTGTTTCTGGGCCTACAGTGTTTCTGGGCCTACAGTGTTTCTGGGCCTACAGTGTTTCTGGGCCTACAGTGTCCGGGCCTACAGTGTTTCTGGGCCTACAGTGTTTCTGGGCCTACAGTGTCCGGGCCTACAGTGTTTCTGGGCCAACAGTGTTTCTGGGCCTACAGTGTTTCTGGGCCTACAGTGTTTCCGGGCCTACAATGTCTGGGCCTACCGTGTCCCTGGGCCTACCGTGTCCCTGGGCCTACCGTGTCCCTGGGCCGACCGTGTCCCTGGGCCTACCGTGTCCCTGGGCCTACCGTGTCCCTGGGCCTACAGTGTTTCTGGGCCTACAGTGTTTCTGGGCCTACATTGTTTCTAGGCCTACAGTGTTTCTGGGCCTACAGTGTTTCTGGGCCTACAGTGTTTCCGGGCCTACAGTGTTTCCGGGCCTACAGTGTTTCCGGGCCTGCAGTGTTTCCGGGCCTGCAGTGTTTCTGGGCCTACAGTGTTTCTGGGCCTACAGTGTTTCTGGGCCTACAGTGTTTCTGGGCCTACAGTGTTTCTGGGCCTACAGTGTTTCTGGGCCTACAGTGTTTCTGGGCCTACAGTGTTTCTGGGCCTACAGTGTTTCTGGGCCTACAGTGTTTCTGGGCCTACAGTGTTTCTGGGCCTACAGTGTTTCTGGGCCTACAGTGTTTCTGGGCCTACAGTGTTTCTGGGCCTACAGTGTTTCTGGGCCTACAGTGTTTCTGGGCCTACAGTGTTTCTGGGCCTACAGTGTTTCTGGGCCTACAGTGTTTCTGGGCCTACAGTGTCCGGGCCTACAGTGTTTCCGGGCGTACAGTGTTTCTGGGCCTACACTGTCTGGGCCTACAGTGTTTCTGGGCCTACAGTGTATCTGGGCCTACAGTGTATCTGGGCCTACAGTGTTTCCGGGCGTACAGTGTTTCTGGGCCTACACTGTCTGGGCCTACAGTGTTTCTGGGCCTACAGTATTTCTGGGCCTACAGTGTTTCTGGGCCTACAGTGTTTCTGGGCCTACAGTGTCTGGGCCTACAGTGTTTCTGGGCCTACAGTGTCCGGACCTACAATGTTTCTGGTCCTACAGTGTTTCTGGGCCTACAGTGTCCGGGCATCCAGTGTCGGGCCTACAGTGTCCGGACCTACAGTGTTCGGGCCTACAGTGTTTCTGGGCCTACAGTGTTTCTGGGCCTACAGTGTTTCTGGGCCTACAGTGTTTGGGCCTACAGTGTTTCTGGGCCTACAGTGTTTCTGGGCCTACAGTGTTTCTGGGCCTACAGTGTTTCCGGGCCTACAGTGTTTCTGGGCCTACAGTGTTTCTGGGCCTACAGTGTTTCTGGGCCTCCAGTGTTTCTGGGCCTACAGTTTCTCTGGGCCTACAGTGTTTCTGGGCCGACAGTGTTTCTGGGCCGACAGTGTCCGGGCCTACAGTGTCCGGGCCTACAGTGTTTCCGGGCGTACAGTGTTTCTGGGCCTACACTGTCTGGGCCTACAGTGTTTCTGGTCCTACAGTGTTTCTGGGCCTACAGTGTCCGGGCCTACAATGTTTCTGGGCCTACAGTGTTTCTGGGCCTACAGTGTCCGGGCATACAGTGTCGGGCCTACAGTGTCCGGACCTACAGTGTTCGGGCCTACAGTGTTTCTGGGCCTACAGTGTTTCTGGGCCTACAGTGTTTCTGGGCCTACAGTGTTTCTGGGCCTACAGTGTTTCTGGGCCTACAGTGTTTCTGGGCCTACAGTGTTTCTGGGCATACAGTGTTTGGGCCTACAGTGTTTCTGGGCCTACAGTGTTTCTGGGCCTACAGTGTTTCCGGGCCTACAGTGTTTCCGGGCCTACAGTGTTTCTGGGCCTAAAGTGTTTCTGGGCCTACAGTGTTTCTGGGCCTCCAGTGTTTCTGGGCCTACAGTTTCTCTGGGCCTACAGTGTTTCTGGGCCTACAGTGTTTCTGGGCCGACAGTGTCCGGGCCTACAGTGTCCGGGCCGACAGTGTTTCCGGGCGTACAGTGTTTCTGGGCCTACACTGTCTGGGCCTACAGTGTTTCTGGTCCTACAGTGTTTCTGGGCCTACAGTGTCTCTGGGCCCACAGTGTTTCTGGGCCTACAGTGTTTCTGGGCCTACAGTGTTTCTGGGCCTACAGTGTCTGGGCCTACAGTGTTTGGGCCTACAGTGTTTCTGGGCCTACAGTGTCCGGGCCTACAATGTTTCTGGGCCTACAGTGTTTCTGGGCCTACAGTGTCCGGGCCTACAGTGTCCGGGCCTACAGTGTCCGGCCTACAGTGTCCGGCCTACAGTGTTTCAGGGCCGACAGTGTTTCTGGGCCTACAGTGTCCGGGCCTACAGTGTTTCTGGGCCTACAGTGTGTCCGGGCCTACAGTGTTTCTGGGCATACAGTTTCTGGGCATACAGTGTCTGGGCCTACAGTGTTTCTGGGCGTACAGTGTTTCTGGGCGTACAGTGTTTCTGGGCCTACGGTGTCCGGGCCTACGGTGTCCGGGCCTACGGTGTCCGGGCCTACAGTGTTTCTGGGCCTACAGTGTTTCTGGGCCTACAGTGTTTCTGGGCCTACAGTGTTTCTGGGCCTACAGTGTTTCTGGGCCTACAGTTTTTCTGGGCCTACAGTGTTTCTGGGCCTACAGTGTTTCTGGGCCTACAGTGTTTCTGGGCCTACAGTGTTTCTGGGCCTACAGTGTCCGGGCCTACAGTGTTTCTGGGCCTACAGTGTTTCTGGGCCTACAGTGTTTCTGGGCCTACAGTGTTTCTGGGCCTACAGTGTTTCTGGGCCTACAGTGTTTCTGGGCCTACAGTGTTTCGGGGCCTACAGTGTTTCCGGGCCTACAGTGTTTCCGGGCCTACAGTGTTTCCGGGCCTACAGTGTTTCCGGGCCTACAGTGTTTCCGGGCCTACAGTGTTTCCGGGCCTACAGTGTTTCCGGGCCTACAGTGTTTCCGGGCCTACAGTGTTTCCGGGCCTACAGTGTTTCCGGGCCTACAGTGTTTCCGGGCCTACAGTGTTTCCGGGCCTACAGTGTTTCTGGGCCTAGTTTTTCTGGGCCTACAGTGTTTCTGGGCCTACAGTGTCCGGGCCTACAGTGTTTCTGGGCCTACAGTGTTTCCGGGCCTACAGTGTTTCCGGGCCTACAGTGTTTCCGGGCCTAGTGTTTCCGGGCCTACAGTGTTTCCGGGCCTACAGTGTTTCCGGGCCTACAGTGTTTCTGGGCCTACAGCGTCTGGGCCTACAGTGTTTCTGGGCCTACAGTGTTTCTGGGCCTACAGTGTTTCTGGGCCTACAGTGTTTCTGGGCCTACAGTGTTTCTGGGCCTACAGTGTTTCCGGGCCTACAGTGTCCGGGCCTACAGTGTTTCTGGGCCTACAGTGTTTCTGGGCCTACAGTGTTTCTGGGCCTACAGTGTTTCTGGGCCTACAGTGTTTCTGGGCCTACAGTGTTTCTGGGCCTACAGTGTTTCTGGGCCTACAGTGTTTCTGGGCCTACAGTGTTTCTGGGCCTACAGTGTTTCTGGGCCTACAGTGTTTCTGGGCCTACAGTGTTTCTGGGCCTACAGTGTTTCTGGGCCTACAGTGTTTCTGGGCCTACAGTGTTTCTGGGCCTACAGTGTTTCTGGGCCTACAGTGTTTCTGGGCCTACAGTGTTTCTGGGCCTACAGTGTTTCTGGGCCTACAGTGTTTCTGGGCCTACAGTGTTTCTGGGCCTACAGTGTTTCTGGGCCTACAGTGTTTCTGGGCCTACAGTGTTTCTGGGCCTACAGTGTTTCTGGGCCTACAGTGTTTCTGGGCCTACAGTGTTTCTGGGCCTACAGTGTTTCTGGGCCTACAGTGTTTCTGGGCCTACAGTGTTTCTGGGCCTACAGTGTCCGGGCCTACAGTGTTTCCGGGCGTACAGTGTTTCTGGGCCTACACTGTCTGGGCCTACAGTGTTTCTGGGCCTACAGTGTCTGGGCCTACAGTGTTTCTGGGCCTACAGTGTTTCCGGGCGTACAGTGTTTCTGGGCCTACACTGTCTGGGCCTACAGTGTTTCTGGGCCTACAGTATTTCTGGGCCTACAGTGTTTCTGGGCCTACAGTGTCTGGGCCTACAGTGTTTCTGGGCCTACAGTGTCCGGACCTACAATGTTTCTGGGCCTACAGTGTTTCTGGGCCTACAGTGTCCGGGCATCCAGTGTCGGGCCTACAGTGTCCGGGCCTACAGTGTCCGGCCTACAGTGTCTGGGCCTACAGTGTCTGGGCCTACAGTGTTTCAGGGCCTACAGTGTTTCTGGGCCTACAGTGTCCGGGCCTACAGTGTTTCTGGGCCTACAGTGTGTCCGGGCCTACAGTTTGTCCGGGCCTACAGTGTTTCTGGGCATACAGTGTTTCTGGGCATACAGTGTTTCTGGGCACACAGTGTCTGGGCCTACAGTGTTTCTGGGCCTACAGTGTTTCTGGGCCTACAGTGTTTCTGGGCCTACAGTGTTTCTGGGCCTACGGTGTCCGGGCCTACGGTGTCCGGGCCTACAGTGTTTCTGGGCCTACAGTGTTTCAGGGCCTACAGTGTTTCAGGGCCTACAGTGTTTCTGGGCCTACAGTGTTTCTGGGCCTACAGTGTTTCTGGGCCTACAGTGTTTCTGGGCCTACAGTGTTTCTGGGCCTACAGTGTCTCTGGGCCTACAGTGTTTCTGGGCCTACAGTGTTTCTGGGCCTACAGTGTTTCTGGGCCTACAGTGTTTCTGGGCCTACAGTGTTTCTGGGCCTACAGTGTTTCCGGGTGTACAGTGTTTCTGGGCCTACAATGTCTGGGCCTACAATGTCTGGGCCTACAGTGTTTCTGGGCCTACAGTGTGTCTGGGCCTACAGTGTGTCTGGGCCTACAGTGTGTCTGGGCCTACAGTGTGTCTGGGCCTACAGTGTGTCTGGGCCTACAGTGTTTGGGCCTACAGTGTTTCCGGGCCTACAGTGTTTCCGGGCCTACAGTGTTTCTGGGCCTACAGTGTTTCTGGGCCCACAGTGTTTCTGGGCCAACAGTGTCTCTGGGCCTACAGTGTTTCTGGGCCTACAGTGTTTCTGGGCCTACAGTGTCCGGGCCTACAGTGTTTCCGGGCGTACAGTGTTTCTGGGCCTACACTGTCTGGGCCTACAGTGTTTCTGGGCCTACAGTGTTTCTGGGCCTACAGTGTCTCTGGGCCTACAGTGTCTCTGGGCCTACAGTGTCTCTGGGCCTACAGTGTTTCTGGGCCTACAGTGTTTCTGGGCCTACCGTGTTTCTGGGCCTACAATGTCTGGGCCTACAGTGTTTGGGCCTACAGTGTTTCTGGGCCTACAGTGTTTCTGGGCCTACAGTGTCCGGGCCTACAATGTTTCTGGGCCTACAGTGTTTCTGGGCCTACAGTGTCCGGGCCTACAGTGTCGGGCCTACAGTGTCTGGGCCTACAGTGTTTCAGGGCCTACAGTGTTTCAGGGCCTACAGTGTTTCAGGGCCTACAGTGTTTCTGGGCCTACAGTGTTTCTGGGCCTACAGTGTTTCTGGGCCTACAGTGTCCGGGCCTACAGTGTTTCTGGGCCTACAGTATGTCCGGGCCTACAGTGTTTCTGGGCAAACAGTGTTTCTGGGCCTACAGTGTTTCTGGGCCTACAGTGTTTCTGGGCCTACGGTGTCCGGGCCTACAGTGTTTCTGGGCCTACAGTGTTTCAGGGCCTACAGTGTTTCTGGGCCTACAGTGTTTCTGGGCCTACAGCGTTTCTGGGCCTACAGTGTTTCTGGGCCTACAGTGTTTCTGGGCCTACAGTGTTTCTGGGCCTACAGTGTTTCTGGGCCTACAGTGTTTCTGGGCCTGCAGTGTCTGGGCCTGCAGTGTCTGGGCCTACAGTTTTTCTGGGCCTACAGTGTTTCTGGGCCTACAGTGTTTCTGGGCCTACAGTGTTTCTGGGCCTACAGTGTTTCTGGGCCTACAGTGTTTCTGGGCCTACAGTGTTTCTGGGCCTACAGTGTTCGTGGGCCTACAGTGTTTCTGGGCCTACAGTTTTTCTGGGCCTACAGTGTTTCTGGGCCTACAGTGTTTCTGGGCCTACAGTGTTTCTGGGCCTACAGTGTTTCTGGGCCTACAGTGTTTCTGGGCCTACAGTGTTTCTGGGCCTACAGTGTTTCTGGGCCTACAGTGTTTCTGGGCCTACAGTGTGTCCGTGCCTACAGTGTTTCTGGTCCTACAGTGTTTCTGGGCCTACAGTGTTTCGGGGCCTACAGTGTTTCGGGGCCTACAGTGTTTCCGGGCCTACAGTGTTTCCGGGCCTACAGTGTTTCTGGGCCTACAGTGTTTCTGGGCCTACAGTGTCCGGGCCTACAGTGTCCGGGCCTACAGTGTCCGGGCCTACAGTGTCCGGGCCTACAGTGTCCGGGCCTACAGTGTCCGGGCCTACAGTGTCCGGGCCTACAGTGTCCGGGCCTACAGTGTTTCTGGGCCTACAGTGTTTCTGGGCCTACAGTGTTTCTGGGCCTACAGTGTTTCTGGGCCTACAGTGTTTCTGGGCCAACAGTGTTTCTGGGCCTACAGTGTTTCTGGGCCTACAGTGTTTCTGGGCCTACAGTGTTTCTGGGCCTACAGTGTTTCTGGGCCTACAGTGTTTCTGGGCCTACAGTGTTTCTGGGCCTACAGTGTTTCTGGGCCTACAGTGTTTCTGGGCCTACAGTGTCCGGGCCTACAGTGTTTCTGGGCCTACAGTGTTTCTGGGCCTACAGTGTCCGGGCCTACAGTGTTTCTGGGCCAACAGTGTTTCTGGGCCTACAGTGTTTCTGGGCCTACAGTGTTTCTGGGCCTACAGTGTTTCCGGGCCTACAATGTCTGGGCCTACCGTGTCCCTGGGCCTACCGTGTCCCTGGGCCTACCGTGTCCCTGGGCCGACCGTGTCCCTGGGCCTAACGTGTCCCTGGGCCTACCGTGTCCCTGGGCCTACAGTGTTTCTGGGCCTACAGTGTTTCTGGGCCTACATTGTTTCTAGGCCTACAGTGTTTCTGGGCCTACAGTGTTTCTGGGCCTACAGTGTTTCCGGGCCTACAGTGTTTCTGGGCCTACAGTGTTTCTGGGCCTACAGTGTTTCTGGGCCTGCAGTGTCTGGGCCTGCAGTGTCTGGGCCTACAGTTTTTCTGGGCCTACAGTGTTTCTGGGCCTACAGTGTTTCTGGGCCTACAGTGTTTCTGGGCCTACAGTGTTTCTGGGCCTACAGTGTTTCTGGGCCTACAGTGTTTCTGGGCCTACAGTGTTCGTGGGCCTACAGTGTTTCTGGGCCTACAGTTTTTCTGGGCCTACAGTGTTTCTGGGCCTACAGTGTTTCTGGGCCTACAGTGTTTCTGGGCCTACAGTGTTTCTGGGCCTACAGTGTTTCTGGGCCTACAGTGTTTCTGGGCCTACAGTGTTTCTGGGCCTACAGTGTGTCCGTGCCTACAGTGTTTCTGGTCCTACAGTGTTTCTGGGCCTACAGTGTTTCGGGGCCTACAGTGTTTCGGGGCCTACAGTGTTTCCGGGCCTACAGTGTTTCCGGGCCTACAGTGTTTCTGGGCCTAGTGTTTCTGGGCCTACAGTGTTTCTGGGCCTACAGTGTCCGGGCCTACAGTGTCCGGGCCTACAGTGTCCGGGCCTACAGTGTCCGGGCCTACAGTGTCCGGGCCTACAGTGTCCGGGCCTACAGTGTCCGGGCCTACAGTGTCCGGGCCTACAGTGTTTCTGGGCCTACAGTGTTTCTGGGCCTACAGTGTTTCTGGGCCTACAGTGTTTCTGGGCCTACAGTGTTTCTGGGCCAACAGTGTTTCTGGGCCTACAGTGTTTCTGGGCCTACAGTGTTTCTGGGCCTACAGTGTTTCTGGGCCTACAGTGTTTCTGGGCCTACAGTGTTTCTGGGCCTACAGTGTTTCTGGGCCTACAGTGTTTCTGGGCCTACAGTGTTTCTGGGCCTACAGTGTCCGGGCCTACAGTGTTTCTGGGCCTACAGTGTTTCTGGGCCTACAGTGTCCGGGCCTACAGTGTTTCTGGGCCAACAGTGTTTCTGGGCCTACAGTGTTTCTGGGCCTACAGTGTTTCTGGGCCTACAGTGTTTCCGGGCCTACAATGTCTGGGCCTACCGTGTCCCTGGGCCTACCGTGTCCCTGGGCCTACCGTGTCCCTGGGCCGACCGTGTCCCTGGGCCTAACGTGTCCCTGGGCCTACCGTGTCCCTGGGCCTACAGTGTTTCTGGGCCTACAGTGTTTCTGGGCCTACATTGTTTCTAGGCCTACAGTGTTTCTGGGCCTACAGTGTTTCTGGGCCTACAGTGTTTCCGGGCCTACAGTGTTTCTGGGCCTACAGTGTTTCTGGGCCTACAGTGTTTCTGGGCCTGCAGTGTCTGGGCCTGCAGTGTCTGGGCCTACAGTTTTTCTGGGCCTACAGTGTTTCTGGGCCTACAGTGTTTCTGGGCCTACAGTGTTTCTGGGCCTACAGTGTTTCTGGGCCTACAGTGTTTCTGGGCCTACAGTGTTTCTGGGCCTACAGTGTTCGTGGGCCTACAGTGTTTCTGGGCCTACAGTTTTTCTGGGCCTACAGTGTTTCTGGGCCTACAGTGTTTCTGGGCCTACAGTGTTTCTGGGCCTACAGTGTTTCTGGGCCTACAGTGTTTCTGGGCCTACAGTGTTTCTGGGCCTACAGTGTTTCTGGGCCTACAGTGTTTCTGGGCCTACAGTGTGTCCGTGCCTACAGTGTTTCTGGTCCTACAGTGTTTCTGGGCCTACAGTGTTTCGGGGCCTACAGTGTTTCGGGGCCTACAGTGTTTCCGGGCCTACAGTGTTTCCGGGCCTACAGTGTTTCTGGGCCTAGTGTTTCTGGGCCTACAGTGTTTCTGGGCCTACAGTGTCCGGGCCTACAGTGTCCGGGCCTACAGTGTCCGGGCCTACAGTGTCCGGGCCTACAGTGTCCGGGCCTACAGTGTCCGGGCCTACAGTGTCCGGGCCTACAGTGTCCGGGCCTACAGTGTTTCTGGGCCTACAGTGTTTCTGGGCCTACAGTGTTTCTGGGCCTACAGTGTTTCTGGGCCTACAGTGTTTCTGGGCCAACAGTGTTTCTGGGCCTACAGTGTTTCTGGGCCTACAGTGTTTCTGGGCCTACAGTGTTTCTGGGCCTACAGTGTTTCTGGGCCTACAGTGTTTCTGGGCCTACAGTGTTTCTGGGCCTACAGTGTTTCTGGGCCTACAGTGTTTCTGGGCCTACAGTGTCCGGGCCTACAGTGTTTCTGGGCCTACAGTGTTTCTGGGCCTACAGTGTCCGGGCCTACAGTGTTTCTGGGCCAACAGTGTTTCTGGGCCTACAGTGTTTCTGGGCCTACAGTGTTTCTGGGCCTACAGTGTTTCCGGGCCTACAATGTCTGGGCCTACCGTGTCCCTGGGCCTACCGTGTCCCTGGGCCTACCGTGTCCCTGGGCCGACCGTGTCCCTGGGCCTAACGTGTCCCTGGGCCTACCGTGTCCCTGGGCCTACAGTGTTTCTGGGCCTACAGTGTTTCTGGGCCTACATTGTTTCTAGGCCTACAGTGTTTCTGGGCCTACAGTGTTTCTGGGCCTACAGTGTTTCCGGGCCTACAGTGTTTCCGGGCCTGCAGTGTTTCCGGGCCTGCAGTGTTTCTGGGCCTACAGTGTTTCTGGGCCTACAGTGTTTCTGGGCCTACAGTGTTTCTGGGCCTACAGTGTTTCTGGGCCTACAGTGTTTCTGGGCCTACAGTGTTTCTGGGCCTACAGTGTTTCTGGGCCTACAGTGTTTCTGGGCCTACAGTGTTTCTGGGCCTACAGTGTTTCTGGGCCTACGGTGTCCGGGCCTACAGTGTTTCTGGGCCTACAGTGTTTCAGGGCCTACAGTGTTTCTGGGCCTACAGCGTTTCTGGGCCTACAGTGTTTCTGGGCCTACAGTGTTTCTGGGCCTACAGTGTTTCTGGGCCTACAGTGTTTCTGGGCCTACAGTGTTTCTGGGCCTGCAGTGTCTGGGCCTGCAGTGTCTGGGCCTACAGTTTTTCTGGGCCTACAGTGTTTCTGGGCCTACAGTGTTTCTGGGCCTACAGTGTTTCTGGGCCTACAGTGTTTCTGGGCCTACAGTGTTTCTGGGCCTACAGTGTTTCTGGGCCTACAGTGTTTCCGGGTGTACAGTGTTTCTGGGCCTACAATGTCTGGGCCTACAATGTCTGGGCCTACAGTGTTTCTGGGCCTACAGTGTGTCTGGGCCTACAGTGTGTCTGGGCCTACAGTGTGTCTGGGCCTACAGTGTGTCTGGGCCTACAGTGTCTGGGCCTACAGTGTTTGGGCCTACAGTGTTTCCGGGCCTACAGTGTTTCCGGGCCTAAAGTGTTTCTGGGCCTACAGTGTTTCTGGGCCCACAGTGTTTCTGGGCCAACAGTGTCTCTGGGCCTACAGTGTTTCTGGGCCTACAGTGTTTCTGGGCCTACAGTGTCCGGGCCTACAGTGTTTCCGGGCGTACAGTGTTTCTGGGCCTACACTGTCTGGGCCTACAGTGTTTCTGGGCCTACAGTGTTTCTGGGCCTACAGTGTCTCTGGGCCTACAGTGTCTCTGGGCCTACAGTGTCTCTGGGCCTACAGTGTTTCTGGGCCTACAGTGTTTCTGGGCCTACCGTGTTTCTGGGCCTACAATGTCTGGGCCTACAGTGTTTGGGCCTACAGTGTTTCTGGGCCTACAGTGTTTCTGGGCCTACAGTGTCCGGGCCTACAATGTTTCTGGGCCTACAATGTTTCTGGGCCTACAGTGTTTCTGGGCCTACAGTGTCCGGGCCTACAGTGTCGGGCCTACAGTGTCTGGGCCTACAGTGTTTCAGGGCCTACAGTGTTTCAGGGCCTACAGTGTTTCAGGGCCTACAGTGTTTCTGGGCCTACAGTGTTTCTGGGCCTACAGTGTTTCTGGGCCTACAGTGTCCGGGCCTACAGTGTTTCTGGGCCTACAGTATGTCCGGGCCTACAGTGTTTCTGGGCCTACAGTATGTCCGGGCCTACAGTGTTTCTGGGCAAACAGTGTTTCTGGGCCTACAGTGTTTCTGGGCCTACAGTGTTTCTGGGCCTACGGTGTCCGGGCCTACAGTGTTTCTGGGCCTACAGTGTTTCAGGGCCTACAGTGTTTCTGGGCCTACAGTGTTTCTGGGCCTACAGCGTTTCTGGGCCTACAGTGTTTCTGGGCCTACAGTGTTTCTGGGCCTACAGTGTTTCTGGGCCTACAGTGTTTCTGGGCCTACAGTGTTTCTGGGCCTGCAGTGTCTGGGCCTGCAGTGTCTGGGCCTACAGTTTTTCTGGGCCTACAGTGTTTCTGGGCCTACAGTGTTTCTGGGCCTACAGTGTTTCTGGGCCTACAGTGTTTCTGGGCCTACAGTGTTTCTGGGCCTACAGTGTTTCTGGGCCTACAGTGTTCGTGGGCCTACAGTGTTTCTGGGCCTACAGTTTTTCTGGGCCTACAGTGTTTCTGGGCCTACAGTGTTTCTGGGCCTACAGTGTTTCTGGGCCTACAGTGTTTCTGGGCCTACAGTGTTTCTGGGCCTACAGTGTTTCTGGGCCTACAGTGTTTCTGGGCCTACAGTGTGTCCGTGCCTACAGTGTTTCTGGTCCTACAGTGTTTCTGGGCCTACAGTGTTTCGGGGCCTACAGTGTTTCGGGGCCTACAGTGTTTCCGGGCCTACAGTGTTTCTGGGCCTACAGTGTCCGGGCCTACAATGTTTCTGGGCCTACAGTGTTTCTGGGCCTACAGTGTCCGGGCCTACAGTGTCTGGGCCTACAGTGTTTCAGGGCCTACAGTGTTTCAGGGCCTACAGTGTTTCTGGGCCTACAGTGTTTCTGGGCCTACAGTGTTTCTGGGCCTACAGTGTCCGGGCCTACAGTGTTTCTGGGCCTACAGTATGTCCGGGCCTACAGTGTTTCTGGGCAAACAGTGTTTCTGGGCCTACAGTGTTTCTGGGCCTACAGTGTTTCTGGGCCTACGGTGTCCGGGCCTACAGTGTTTCTGGGCCTACAGTGTTTCAGGGCCTACAGTGTTTCTGGGCCTACAGTGTTTCTGGGCCTACAGCGTTTCTGGGCCTACAGTGTTTCTGGGCCTACAGTGTTTCTGGGCCTACAGTGTTTCTGGGCCTACAGTGTTTCTGGGCCTACAGTGTTTCTGGGCCTGCAGTGTCTGGGCCTGCAGTGTCTGGGCCTACAGTTTTTCTGGGCCTACAGTGTTTCTGGGCCTACAGTGTTTCTGGGCCTACAGTGTTTCTGGGCCTACAGTGTTTCTGGGCCTACAGTGTTTCTGGGCCTACAGTGTTTCTGGGCCTACAGTGTTCGTGGGCCTACAGTGTTTCTGGGCCTACAGTTTTTCTGGGCCTACAGTGTTTCTGGGCCTACAGTGTTTCTGGGCCTACAGTGTTTCTGGGCCTACAGTGTTTCTGGGCCTACAGTGTTTCTGGGCCTACAGTGTTTCTGGGCCTACAGTGTTTCTGGGCCTACAGTGTTTCTGGGCCTACAGTGTGTCCGTGCCTACAGTGTTTCTGGTCCTACAGTGTTTCTGGGCCTACAGTGTTTCGGGGCCTACAGTGTTTCGGGGCCTACAGTGTTTCCGGGCCTACAGTGTTTCCGGGCCTACAGTGTTTCTGGGCCTAGTGTTTCTGGGCCTACAGTGTTTCTGGGCCTACAGTGTCCGGGCCTACAGTGTCCGGGCCTACAGTGTCCGGGCCTACAGTGTCCGGGCCTACAGTGTCCGGGCCTACAGTGCCCGGGCCTACAGTGTCCGGGCCTACAGTGTTTCTGGGCCTACAGTGTTTCTGGGCCTACAGTGTTTCTGGGCCTACAGTGTTTCTGGGCCTACAGTGTTTCTGGGCCAACAGTGTTTCTGGGCCTACAGTGTTTCTGGGCCTACAGTGTTTCTGGGCCTACAGTGTTTCTGGGCCTACAGTGTTTCTGGGCCTACAGTGTTTCTGGGCCTACAGTGTTTCTGGGCCTACAGTGTTTCTGGGCCTACAGTGTTTCTGGGCCTACAGTGTCCGGGCCTACAGTGTTTCTGGGCCTACAGTGTTTCTGGGCCTACAGTGTCCGGGCCTACAGTGTTTCTGGGCCAACAGTGTTTCTGGGCCTACAGTGTTTCTGGGCCTACAGTGTTTCTGGGCCTACAGTGTTTCCGGGCCTACAATGTCTGGGCCTACCGTGTCCCTGGGCCTACCGTGTCCCTGGGCCTACCGTGTCCCTGGGCCGACCGTGTCCCTGGGCCTAACGTGTCCCTGGGCCTACCGTGTCCCTGGGCCTACAGTGTTTCTGGGCCTACAGTGTTTCTGGGCCTACATTGTTTCTAGGCCTACAGTGTTTCTGGGCCTACAGTGTTTCTGGGCCTACAGTGTTTCCGGGCCTACAGTGTTTCCGGGCCTGCAGTGTTTCCGGGCCTGCAGTGTTTCTGGGCCTACAGTGTTTCTGGGCCTACAGTGTTTCTGGGCCTACAGTGTTTCTGGGCCTACAGTGTTTCTGGGCCTACAGTGTTTCTGGGCCTACAGTGTTTCTGGGCCTACAGTGTTTCTGGGCCTACAGTGTTTCTGGGCCTACAGTGTTTCTGGGCCTACGGTGTCCGGGCCTACAGTGTTTCTGGGCCTACAGTGTTTCAGGGCCTACAGTGTTTCTGGGCCTACAGCGTTTCTGGGCCTACAGTGTTTCTGGGCCTACAGTGTTTCTGGGCCTACAGTGTTTCTGGGCCTACAGTGTTTCTGGGCCTACAGTGTTTCTGGGCCTGCAGTGTCTGGGCCTGCAGTGTCTGGGCCTACAGTTTTTCTGGGCCTACAGTGTTTCTGGGCCTACAGTGTTTCTGGGCCTACAGTGTTTCTGGGCCTACAGTGTTTCTGGGCCTACAGTGTTTCTGGGCCTACAGTGTTTCTGGGCCTACAGTGTTTCCGGGTGTACAGTGTTTCTGGGCCTACAATGTCTGGGCCTACAATGTCTGGGCCTACAGTGTTTCTGGGCCTACAGTGTGTCTGGGCCTACAGTGTGTCTGGGCCTACAGTGTGTCTGGGCCTACAGTGTGTCTGGGCCTACAGTGTCTGGGCCTACAGTGTTTGGGCCTACAGTGTTTCCGGGCCTACAGTGTTTCCGGGCCTAAAGTGTTTCTGGGCCTACAGTGTTTCTGGGCCCACAGTGTTTCTGGGCCAACAGTGTCTCTGGGCCTACAGTGTTTCTGGGCCTACAGTGTTTCTGGGCCTACAGTGTTTCCGGGCGTACAGTGTTTCTGGGCCTACACTGTCTGGGCCTACAGTGTTTCTGGGCCTACAGTGTTTCTGGGCCTACAGTGTCTCTGGGCCTACAGTGTCTCTGGGCCTACAGTGTCTCTGGGCCTACAGTGTTTCTGGGCCTACAGTGTTTCTGGGCCTACCGTGTTTCTGGGCCTACAATGTCTGGGCCTACAGTGTTTGGGCCTACAGTGTTTCTGGGCCTACAGTGTTTCTGGGCCTACAGTGTCCGGGCCTACAATGTTTCTGGGCCTACAATGTTTCTGGGCCTACAGTGTTTCTGGGCCTACAGTGTCCGGGCCTACAGTGTCGGGCCTACAGTGTCTGGGCCTACAGTGTTTCAGGGCCTACAGTGTTTCAGGGCCTACAGTGTTTCTGGGCCTACAGTGTTTCTGGGCCTACAGTGTTTCTGGGCCTACAGTGTCCGGGCCTACAGTGTTTCTGGGCCTACAGTATGTCCGGGCCTACAGTGTTTCTGGGCAAACAGTGTTTCTGGGCCTACAGTGTTTCTGGGCCTACAGTGTTTCTGGGCCTACGGTGTCCGGGCCTACAGTGTTTCTGGGCCTACAGCGTTTCTGGGCCTACAGTGTTTCTGGGCCTACAGTGTTTCTGGGCCTACAGTGTTTCTGGGCCTACAGTGTTTCTGGGCCTACAGTGTTTCTGGGCCTGCAGTGTCTGGGCCTGCAGTGTCTGGGCCTACAGTTTTTCTGGGCCTACAGTGTTTCTGGGCCTACAGTGTTTCTGGGCCTACAGTGTTTCTGGGCCTACAGTGTTTCTGGGCCTACAGTGTTTCTGGGCCTACAGTGTTTCTGGGCCTACAGTGTTCGTGGGCCTACAGTGTTTCTGGGCCTACAGTTTTTCTGGGCCTACAGTGTTTCTGGGCCTACAGTGTTTCTGGGCCTACAGTGTTTCTGGGCCTACAGTGTTTCTGGGCCTACAGTGTTTCTGGGCCTACAGTGTTTCTGGGCCTACAGTGTTTCTGGGCCTACAGTGTTTCTGGGCCTACAGTGTGTCCGTGCCTACAGTGTTTCTGGTCCTACAGTGTTTCTGGGCCTACAGTGTTTCGGGGCCTACAGTGTTTCGGGGCCTACAGTGTTTCCGGGCCTACAGTGTTTCCGGGCCTACAGTGTTTCTGGGCCTAGTGTTTCTGGGCCTACAGTGTTTCTGGGCCTACAGTGTCCGGGCCTACAGTGTCCGGGCCTACAGTGTCCGGGCCTACAGTGTCCGGGCCTACAGTGTCCGGGCCTACAGTGTCCGGGCCTACAGTGTCCGGGCCTACAGTGTCCGGGCCTACAGTGTTTCTGGGCCTACAGTGTTTCTGGGCCTACAGTGTTTCTGGGCCTACAGTGTTTCTGGGCCTACAGTGTTTCTGGGCCAACAGTGTTTCTGGGCCTACAGTGTTTCTGGGCCTACAGTGTTTCTGGGCCTACAGTGTTTCTGGGCCTACAGTGTTTCTGGGCCTACAGTGTTTCTGGGCCTACAGTGTTTCTGGGCCTACAGTGTTTCTGGGCCTACAGTGTTTCTGGGCCTACAGTGTTTCTGGGCCTACAGTGTTTCTGGGCCTACAGTGTCCGGGCCTACAGTGTTTCTGGGCCTACAGTGTTTCTGGGCCTACAGTGTCCGGGCCTACAGTGTTTCTGGGCCAACAGTGTTTCTGGGCCTACAGTGTTTCTGGGCCTACAGTGTTTCTGGGCCTACAGTGTTTCCGGGCCTACAATGTCTGGGCCTACCGTGTCCCTGGGCCTACCGTGTCCCTGGGCCTACCGTGTCCCTGGGCCGACCGTGTCCCTGGGCCTAACGTGTCCCTGGGCCTACCGTGTCCCTGGGCCTACAGTGTTTCTGGGCCTACAGTGTTTCTGGGCCTACATTGTTTCTAGGCCTACAGTGTTTCTGGGCCTACAGTGTTTCTGGGCCTACAGTGTTTCCGGGCCTACAGTGTTTCCGGGCCTGCAGTGTTTCCGGGCCTGCAGTGTTTCTGGGCCTGCAGTGTTTCTGGGCCTACAGTGTTTCTGGGCCTACAGTGTTTCTGGGCCTACAGTGTTTCTGGGCCTACAGTGTTTCTGGGCCTACAGTGTTTCTGGGCCTACAGTGTTTCTGGGCCTACAGTGTTTCTGGGCCTACAGTGTTTCTGGGCCTACAGTGTTTCTGGGCCTACGGTGTCCGGGCCTACAGTGTTTCTGGGCCTACACTGTTTCAGGGCCTACAGTGTTTCTGGGCCTACAGCGTTTCTGGGCCTACAGTGTTTCTGGGCCTACAGTGTTTCTGGGCCTACAGTGTTTCTGGGCCTACAGTGTTTCTGGGCCTACAGTGTTTCTGGGCCTGCAGTGTCTGGGCCTGCAGTGTCTGGGCCTACAGTTTTTCTGGGCCTACAGTGTTTCTGGGCCTACAGTGTTTCTGGGCCTACAGTGTTTCTGGGCCTACAGTGTTTCTGGGCCTACAGTGTTTCTGGGCCTACAGTGTTCGTGGGCCTACAGTGTTTCTGGGCCTACAGTGTTTCTGGGCCTACAGTGTTTCTGGGCCTACAGTGTTTCTGGGCCTACAGTGTTTCTGGGCCTACAGTGTTTCTGGGCCTACAGTGTTTCTGGGCCTACAGTGTTTCTGGGCCTACAGTGTTTCTGGGCCTACAGTGTTTCTGGGCCTACAGTGTGTCCGTGCCTACAGTGTTTCTGGTCCTACAGTGTTTCTGGGCCTACAGTGTTTCGGGGCCTACAGTGTTTCGGGGCCTACAGTGTTTCCGGGCCTACAGTGTTTCCGGGCCTAGTGTTTCTGGGCCTACAGTGTTTCTGGGCCTACAGTGTCCGGGCCTACAGTGTCCGGGCCTACAGTGTCCGGGCCTACAGTGTCCGGGCCTACAGTGTCCGGGCCTACAGTGTCCGGGCCTACAGTGTTTCTGGGCCTACAGTGTTTCTGGGCCTACAGTGTTTCTGGGCCTACAGTGTTTCTGGGCCTACAGTGTTTCTGGGCCTACAGTGTTTCTGGGCCAACAGTGTTTCTGGGCCTACAGTGTTTCTGGGCCTACAGTGTTTCTGGGCCTACAGTGTTTCTGGGCCTACAGTGTTTCTGGGCCTACAGTGTTTCTGGGCCTACAGTGTTTCTGGGCCTACAGTGTTTCTGGGCCTACAGTGTCCGGGCCTACAGTGTTTCTGGGCCTACAGTGTTTCTGGGCCTACAGTGTCCGGGCCTACAGTGTTTCTGGGCCAACAGTGTTTCTGGGCCTACAGTGTTTCTGGGCCTACAGTGTTTCTGGGCCTACAGTGTTTCCGGGCCTACAATGTCTGGGCCTACCGTGTCCCTGGGCCTACCGTGTCCCTGGGCCTACCGTGTCCCTGGGCCGACCGTGTCCCTGGGCCTAACGTGTCCCTGGGCCTACCGTGTCCCTGGGCCTACAGTGTTTCTGGGCCTACAGTGTTTCTGGGCCTACATTGTTTCTAGGCCTACAGTGTTTCTGGGCCTACAGTGTTTCCGGGCCTACAGTGTTTCCGGGCCTACAGTGTTTCCGGGCCTGCAGTGTTTCCGGGCCTGCAGTGTTTCCGGGCCTACAGTGTTTCTGGGCCTACAGTGTTTCTGGGCCTACAGTGTTTCTGGGCCTACAGTGTTTCTGGGCCTACAGTGTTTCTGGGCCTACAGTGTTTCTGGGCCTACAGTGTTTCTGGGCCTACAGTGTTTCTGGGCCTACAGTGTTTCTGGGCCTACAGTGTTTCTGGGCCTACAGTGTTTCTGGGCCTACAGTGTTTCTGGGCCTACAGTGTTTCTGGGCCTACAGTGTTTCTGGGCCTACAGTGTCCGGGCCTACAGTGTTTCCGGGCGTACAGTGTTTCTGGGCCTACACTGTCTGGGCCTACAGTGTTTCTGGGCCTACAGTGTATCTGGGCCTACAGTGTATCTGGGCCTACAGTGTTTCCGGGCGTACAGTGTTTCTGGGCCTACACTGTCTGGGCCTACAGTGTTTCTGGGCCTACAGTATTTCTGGGCCTACAGTGTTTCTGGGCCTACAGTGTCTGGGCCTACAGTGTTTCTGGGCCTACAGTGTCCGGACCTACAATGTTTCTGGGCCTACAGTGTTTCTGGGCCTACAGTGTCCGGGCATCCAGTGTCGGGCCTACAGTGTCCGGACCTACAGTGTTCGGGCCTACAGTGTTTCTGGGCCTACAGTGTTTCTGGGCCTACAGTGTTTCTGGGCCTACAGTGTTTCTGGGCCTACAGTGTTTGGGCCTACAGTGTTTCTGGGCCTACAGTGTTTCTGGGCCTACAGTGTTTCTGGGCCTACAGTGTTTCCGGGCCTACAGTGTTTCCGGGCCTACAGTGTTTCTGGGCCTAAAGTGTTTCTGGGCCTACAGTGTTTCTGGGCCTCCAGTGTTTCTGGGCCTACAGTTTCTCTGGGCCTACAGTGTTTCTGGGCCTACAGTGTTTCTGGGCCGACAGTGTCCGGGCCTACAGTGTCCGGGCCGACAGTGTTTCCGGGCGTACAGTGTTTCTGGGCCTACACTGTCTGGGCCTACAGTGTTTCTGGTCCTACAGTGTTTCTGGGCCTACAGTGTCTCTGGGCCCACAGTGTTTCTGGGCCTACAGTGTTTCTGGGCCTACAGTGTTTCTGGGCCTACAGTGTCTGGGCCTACAGTGTTTGGGCCTACAGTGTTTCTGGGCCTACAGTGTCCGGGCCTACAATGTTTCTGGGCCTACAGTGTTTCTGGGCCTACAGTGTCCGGGCCTACAGTGTCCGGGCCTACAGTGTCCGGCCTACAGTGTCCGGCCTACAGTGTTTCAGGGCCGACAGTGTTTCTGGGCCTACAGTGTCCGGGCCTACAGTGTTTCTGGGCCTACAGTGTGTCCGGGCCTACAGTGTTTCTGGGCATACAGTTTCTGGGCATACAGTGTCTGGGCCTACAGTGTTTCTGGGCGTACAGTGTTTCTGGGCGTACAGTGTTTCTGGGCCTACGGTGTCCGGGCCTACGGTGTCCGGGCCTACGGTGTCCGGGCCTACAGTGTTTCTGGGCCTACAGTGTTTCTGGGCCTACAGTGTTTCTGGGCCTACAGTGTTTCTGGGCCTACAGTGTTTCTGGGCCTACAGTTTTTCTGGGCCTACAGTGTTTCTGGGCCTACAGTGTTTCTGGGCCTACAGTGTTTCTGGGCCTACAGTGTTTCTGGGCCTACAGTGTCCGGGCCTACAGTGTTTCTGGGCCTACAGTGTTTCTGGGCCTACAGTGTTTCTGGGCCTACAGTGTTTCTGGGCCTACAGTGTTTCTGGGCCTACAGTGTTTCTGGGCCTACAGTGTTTCGGGGCCTACAGTGTTTCCGGGCCTACAGTGTTTCCGGGCCTACAGTGTTTCCGGGCCTACAGTGTTTCCGGGCCTACAGTGTTTCCGGGCCTACAGTGTTTCCGGGCCTACAGTGTTTCCGGGCCTACAGTGTTTCCGGGCCTACAGTGTTTCCGGGCCTACAGTGTTTCTGGGCCTAGTTTTTCTGGGCCTACAGTGTTTCTGGGCCTACAGTGTCCGGGCCTACAGTGTTTCTGGGCCTACAGTGTTTCTGGGCCTACAGTGTTTCTGGGCCTACAGTGTTTCTGGGCCTACAGTGTTTCTGGGCCTACAGTGTTTCTGGGCCTACAGTGTTTCTGGGCCTACAGTGTTTCTGGGCCTACAGTGTTTCTGGGCCTACAGTGTTTCTGGGCCTACAGTGTTTCTGGGCCTACAGTGTTTCTGGGCCTACAGTGTTTCTGGGCCTACAGTGTTTCTGGGCCTACAGTGTTTCTGGGCCTACAGTGTTTCTGGGCCTACAGTGTTTCTGGGCCTACAGTGTTTCTGGGCCTACAGTGTTTCTGGGCCTACAGTGTTTCTGGGCCTACAGTGTTTCTGGGCCTACAGTGTTTCTGGGCCTACAGTGTTTCTGGGCCTACAGTGTTTCTGGGCCTACAGTGTTTCTGGGCCTACAGTGTTTCTGGGCCTACAGTGTTTCTGGGCCTACAGTGTTTCTGGGCTACAGTGTCCGGGCCTACAGTGTTTCCGGGCGTACAGTGTTTCTGGGCCTACACTGTCTGGGCCTACAGTGTTTCTGGGCCTACAGTGTTTCTGGGCCTACAGTGTCTGGGCCTACAGTGTTTCTGGGCCTACAGTGTTTCCGGGCGTACAGTGTTTCTGGGCCTACACTGTCTGGGCCTACAGTGTTTCTGGGCCTACAGTATTTCTGGGCCTACAGTGTTTCTGGGCCTACAGTGTCTGGGCCTACAGTGTTTCTGGGCCTACAGTGTCCGGACCTACAATGTTTCTGGGCCTACAGTGTTTCTGGGCCTACAGTGTCCGGGCATCCAGTGTCGGGCCTACAGTGTCCGGACCTACAGTGTTCGGGCCTACAGTGTTTCTGGGCCTACAGTGTTTCTGGGCCTACAGTGTTTCTGGGCCTACAGTGTTTCTGGGCCTACAGTGTTTGGGCCTACAGTGTTTCTGGGCCTACAGTGTTTCTGGGCCTACAGTGTTTCCGGGCCTACAGTGTTTCTGGGCCTACAGTGTTTCTGGGCCTCCAGTGTTTCTGGGCCTACAGTTTCTCTGGGCCTACAGTGTTTCTGGGCCGACAGTGTTTCTGGGCCGACAGTGTCCGGGCCTACAGTGTCCGGGCCTACAGTGTTTCCGGGCGTACAGTGTTTCTGGGCCTACACTGTCTGGGCCTACAGTGTTTCTGGTCCTACAGTGTTTCTGGGCCTACAGTGTCCGGGCCTACAATGTTTCTGGGCCTACAGTGTTTCTGGGCCTACAGTGTCCGGGCATACAGTGTCGGGCCTACAGTGTCCGGACCTACAGTGTTCGGGCCTACAGTGTTTCTGGGCCTACAGTGTTTCTGGGCCTACAGTGTTTCTGGGCCTACAGTGTTTCTGGGCCTACAGTGTTTCTGGGCATACAGTGTTTGGGCCTACAGTGTTTCTGGGCCTACAGTGTTTCTGGGCCTACAGTGTTTCCGGGCCTACAGTGTTTCCGGGCCTACAGTGTTTCTGGGCCTACAGTGTTTCTGGGCCTACAGTGTTTCTGGGCCTCCAGTGTTTCTGGGCCTACAGTTTCTCTGGGCCTACAGTGTTTCTGGGCCTACAGTGTTTCTGGGCCTACAGTGTTTCTGGGCCGACAGTGTCCGGGCCTACAGTGTCCGGGCCGACAGTGTTTCCGGGCGTACAGTGTTTCTGGGCCTACACTGTCTGGGCCTACAGTGTTTCTGGTCCTACAGTGTTTCTGGGCCTACAGTGTCTCTGGGCCCACAGTGTTTCTGGGCCTACAGTGTTTCTGGGCCTACAGTGTTTCTGGGCCTACAGTGTCTGGGCCTACAGTGTTTGGGCCTACAGTGTTTCTGGGCCTACAGTGTCCGGGCCTACAATGTTTCTGGGCCTACAGTGTTTCTGGGCCTACAGTGTCCGGGCCTACAGTGTCCGGCCTACAGTGTCTGGGCCTACAGTGTTTCAGGGCCGACAGTGTTTCTGGGCCTACAGTGTCCGGGCCTACAGTGTTTCTGGGCCTACAGTGTGTCCGGGCCTACAGTGTTTCTGGGCATACAGTTTCTGGGCATACAGTGTCTGGGCCTACAGTGTTTCTGGGCGTACAGTGTTTCTGGGCGTACAGTGTTTCTGGGCCTACGGTGTCCGGGCCTACGGTGTCCGGGCCTACGGTGTCCGGGCCTACGGTGTTTCTGGGCCTACAGTGTTTCTGGGCCTACAGTGTTTCTGGGCCTACAGTGTTTCTGGGCCTACAGTGTTTCTGGGCCTACAGTTTTTCTGGGCCTACAGTGTTTCTGGGCCTACAGTGTTTCTGGGCCTACAGTGTTTCTGGGCCTACAGTGTTTCTGGGCCTACAGTGTTTCTGGGCCTACAGTGTCCGGGCCTACAGTGTTTCTGGGCCTACAGTGTTTCTGGGCCTACAGTGTTTCTGGGCCTACAGTGTTTCCGGGCCTACAGTGTTTCCGGGCCTACAGTGTTTCCGGGCCTACAGTGTTTCTGGGCCTACAGTGTTTCTGGGCCTACAGTGTTTCTGGGCCTACAGTGTTTCTGGGCCGACAGTGTCCGGGCCTACAGTGTCCGGGCCGACAGTGTTTCCGGGCGTACAGTGTTTCTGGGCCTACACTGTCTGGGCCTACAGTGTTTCTGGTCCTACAGTGTTTCTGGGCCTACAGTGTCTCTGGGCCCACAGTGTTTCTGGGCCTACAGTGTTTCTGGGCCTACAGTGTTTCTGGGCCTACAGTGTCTGGGCCTACAGTGTTTGGGCCTACAGTGTTTCTGGGCCTACAGTGTCCGGGCCTACAATGTTTCTGGGCCTACAGTGTTTCTGGGCCTACAGTGTCCGGGCCTACAGTGTCCGGCCTACAGTGTCTGGGCCTACAGTGTTTCAGGGCCGACAGTGTTTCTGGGCCTACAGTGTCCGGGCCTACAGTGTTTCTGGGCCTACAGTGTGTCCGGGCCTACAGTGTTTCTGGGCATACAGTTTCTGGGCATACAGTGTCTGGGCCTACAGTGTTTCTGGGCGTACAGTGTTTCTGGGCGTACAGTGTTTCTGGGCCTACGGTGTCCGGGCCTACGGTGTCCGGGCCTACGGTGTCCGGGCCTACAGTGTTTCTGGGCCTACAGTGTTTCTGGGCCTACAGTGTTTCTGGGCCTACAGTGTTTCTGGGCCTACAGTGTTTCTGGGCCTACAGTTTTTCTGGGCCTACAGTGTTTCTGGGCCTACAGTGTTTCTGGGCCTACAGTGTTTCTGGGCCTACAGTGTTTCTGGGCCTACAGTGTCCGGGCCTACAGTGTTTCTGGGCCTACAGTGTTTCTGGGCCTACAGTGTTTCTGGGCCTACAGTGTTTCGGGGCCTACAGTGTTTCCGGGCCTACAGTGTTTCCGGGCCTACAGTGTTTCCGGGCCTACAGTGTTTCCGGGCCTACAGTGTTTCCGGGCCTACAGTGTTTCCGGGCCTACAGTGTTTCCGGGCCTACAGTGTTTCCGGGCCTACAGTGTTTCCGGGCCTACAGTGTTTCCGGGCCTACAGTGTTTCCGGGCCTACAGTGTTTCCGGGCCTACAGTGTTTCCGGGCCTACAGTGTTTCCGGGCCTACAGTGTTTCCGGGCCTACAGTGTTTCCGGGCCTACAGTGTTTCCGGGCCTACAGTGTTTCCGGGCCTACAGTGTTTCCGGGCCTACAGTGTTTCCGGGCCTACAGTGTTTCCGGGCCTACAGTGTTTCTGGGCCTAGTTTTTCTGGGCCTACAGTGTTTCTGGGCCTACAGTGTCCGGGCCTACAGTGTCCGGGCCTACAGTGTTTCTGGGCCTACAGTGTTTCCGGGCCTACAGTATTTCCGGGCCTAGTGTTTCCGGGCCTACAGTGTTTCCGGGCCTACAGTGTTTCCGGGCCTACAGTGTTTCTGGGCCTACAGCGTCTGGGCCTACAGTGTTTCTGGGCCTACAGTGTTTCTGGGCCTACAGTGTTTCTGGGCCTACAGTGTTTCTGGGCCTACAGTGTTTCTGGGCCTACAGTGTTTCTGGGCCTACAGTGTTTCCGGGCCTACAGTGTCCGGGCCTACAGTGTCCGGGCCTACAGTGTTTCTGGGCCTACAGTGTTTCTGGGCCTACAGTGTTTCTGGGCCTACAGTGTTTCTGGGCCTACAGTGTTTCTGGGCCTACAGTGTTTCTGGGCCTACAGTGTTTCTGGGCCTACAGTGTTTCTGGGCCTACAGTGTTTCTGGGCCTACAGTGTTTCTGGGCCTACAGTGTTTCTGGGCCTACAGTGTTTCTGGGCCTACAGTGTTTCTGGGCCTACAGTGTTTCTGGGCCTACAGTGTTTCTGGGCCTACAGTGTTTCTGGGCCTACAGTGTTTCCGGGCGTACAGTGTTTCTGGGCCTACACTGTCTGGGCCTACAGTGTTTCTGGGCCTACAGTGTTTCTGGGCCTACAGTGTTTCTGGGCCTAAAGTGTCTGGGCCTACAGTGTCCGGGCCTACAATGTTTCTGGGCCTACAGTGTTTCTGGGCCTACAGTGTCCGGGCATACAGTGTCGGGCCTACAGTGTTCGGGCCTACAGTGTTTCTGGGCCTACAGTGTTTCTGGGCCTACAGTGTTTCTGGGCCTACAGTGTTTCCGGGCCTACAGTGTTTCCGGGCCTACAGTGTTTCCGGGCGTACAGTGTTTCTGGGCCTACACTGTCTGGGCCTACAGTGTTTCTGGGCCTACAGTGTCTGGGCCTACAATGTTTCTGGGCCTACAGTGTTTCTGGGCCTACAGTGTCTCTGGGCCTACAGTGTCTCTGGGCCTACAGTGTTTCTGGGCCTACAGTGTTTCTGGGCCTACAGTGTCCGGGCCTACAGTGTCCGGGCCTACAGTGTTTCCGGGCGTACAGTGTTTCTGGGCCTACACTGTCTGGGCCTACAGTGTTTCTGGGCCTACAGTGTTTCTGGGCCTACAGTGTCTCTGGGCCTACAGTGTCTCTGGGCCTACAGTGTTTCTGGGCCTACAGTGTTTCTGGGCCTACAGTGTTTCTGGGCCTACAGTGTTTCTGGGCCTACAGTGTTTCTGGGCCTACAGTGTCCGGGCCTACAGTGTTTCTGGGCCTACAGTGTTTCTGGGCCTACAGTGTCCGGGCCTACAGTGTCGGGCCTACAGTGTCTGGGCCTACAGTGTTTCAGGGCCTACAGTGTTTCTGGGCCTACAGTGTCCGGGCCTACAGTGTTTCTGGGCCTACAGTGTTTCTGGGCCTACAGTGTTTCTGGGCCTACAGTGTTTCTGGGCCTACGGTGTCCGGGCCTACAGTGTTTCTGGGCCTACAGTGTTTCAGGGCCTACAGTGTTTCTGGGCCTACAGTGTTTCTGGGCCTACAGTGTTTCTGGGCCTACAGTGTTTCTGGGCCTACAGTGTTTCTGGGCCTACAGTGTTTCTGGGCCTACAGTGTTTCTGGGCCTACAGTGTTTCTGGGCCTACAGTGTTTCTGGGCCTACAGTGTTTCTGGGCCTACAGTGTTTCTGGGCCTACAGTGTCTGGGCCTACAGTTTTTCTGGGCCTACAGTGTTTCTGGGCCTACAGTGTTTCTGGGCCTACAGTGTGTCCGGGCCTACAGTGTGTCCGGGCCTACAGTGTTTCTGGGCCTACAGTGTTTCTGGGCCTAAAGTGTCTGGGCCTACAGTGTCCGGGCCTACAATGTTTCTGGGCCTACAGTGTTTCTGGGCCTACAGTGTCCGGGCATACAGTGTCGGGCCTACAGTGTTCGGGCCTACAGTGTTTCTGGGCCTACAGTGTTTCTGGGCCTACAGTGTTTCTGGGCCTACAGTGTTTCTGGGCCTACAGTGTTTCCGGGCCTACAGTGTTTCCGGGCCTACAGTGTTTCCGGGCGTACAGTGTTTCTGGGCCTACACTGTCTGGGCCTACAGTGTTTCTGGGCCTACAGTGTCTGGGCCTACAATGTTTCTGGGCCTACAGTGTTTCTGGGCCTACAGTGTCTCTGGGCCTACAGTGTTTCTGGGCCTACAGTGTTTCTGGGCCTACAGTGTTTCTGGGCCTACAGTGTTTCTGGGCCTACAGTGTTTCTGGGCCTACAGTGTCCGGGCCTACAGTGTCCGGGCCTACAGTGTTTCCGGGCGTACAGTGTTTCTGGGCCTACACTGTCTGGGCCTACAGTGTTTCTGGGCCTACAGTGTTTCTGGGCCTACAGTGTCTCTGGGCCTACAGTGTCTCTGGGCCTACAGTGTTTCTGGGCCTACAGTGTTTCTGGGCCTACAGTGTTTCTGGGCCTACAGTGTTTCTGGGCCTACAGTGTGTCTGGGCCTACAGTGTTTCTGGGCCTACAGTGTTTCTGGGCCTACAGTGTCCGGGCCTACAATGTTTCTGGGCCTACAGTGTTTCTGGGCCTACAGTGTCCGGGCCTACAGTGTCGGGCCTACAGTGTCTGGGCCTACAGTGTTTCAGGGCCTACAGTGTTTCTGGGCCTACAGTGTCCGGGCCTACAGTGTTTCTGGGCCTACAGTGTTTCTGGGCCTACAGTGTTTCTGGGCCTACAGTGTTTCTGGGCCTACAGTGTTTCTGGGCCTACAGTGTTTCTGGGCCTACAGTGTTTCTGGGCCTACAGTGTTTCAGGGCCTACAGTGTTTCTGGGCCTACAGTGTTTCTGGGCCTACAGTGTTTCTGGGCCTACAGTGTTTCTGGGCCTACAGTGTTTCTGGGCCTACAGTGTTTCTGGGCCTACAGTGTTTCTGGGCCTACAGTGTTTCTGGGCCTACAGTGTTTCTGGGCCTACAGTGTTTCTGGGCCTACAGTGTTTCTGGGCCTACAGTGTTTCTGGGCCTACAGTGTTTCTGGGCCTACAGTGTTTCTGGGCCTACAGTGTCTGGGCCTACAGTTTTTCTGGGCCTACAGTGTTTCTGGGCCTACAGTGTGTCCGGGCCTACAGTGTTTCTGGGCCTACAGTGTTTCTGGGCCTACAGTGTTTCTGGGCCTACAGTGTTTCTGGGCCTACAGTGTTTCTGGGCCTACAGTGTTTCTGGGCCTACAGTGTTTCTGGGCCTACAGTGTTTCTGGGCCTACAGTGTTTCTGGGCCTACAGTGTTTCTGGGCCTACAGTGTTTCTGGGCCTACAGTGTTTCTGGGCCTACAGTGTTTCTGGGCCTACAGTGTTTCTGGGCCTACAGTGTTTCTGGGCCTACAGTGTTTCTGGGCCTACAGTGTTTCTGGGCCTACAGTGTTTCTGGGCCTACAGTGTGTCCGGGCCTACAGTGTTTCTGGGCCTACAGTGTTTCTGGGCCTACAGTGTCCGGGCCTACAATGTTTCTGGGCCTACAGTGTTTCTGGGCCTACAGTGTCCGGGCCTACAGTGTCGGGCCTACAGTGTCTGGGCCTACAGTGTTTCAGGGCCTACAGTGTTTCTGGGCCTACAGTGTCCGGGCCTACAGTGTTTCTGGGCCTACAGTGTTTCTGGGCCTACAGTGTTTCTGGGCCTACAGTGTTTCTGGGCCTACAGTGTTTCTGGGCCTACAGTGTTTCTGGGCCTACAGTGTTTCTGGGCCTACAGTGTTTCAGGGCCTACAGTGTTTCTGGGCCTACAGTGTTTCTGGGCCTACAGTGTTTCTGGGCCTACAGTGTTTCTGGGCCTACAGTGTTTCTGGGCCTACAGTGTTTCTGGGCCTACAGTGTTTCTGGGCCTACAGTGTTTCTGGGCCTACAGTGTTTCTGGGCCTACAGTGTTTCTGGGCCTACAGTGTTTCTGGGCCTACAGTGTTTCTGGGCCTACAGTGTTTCTGGGCCTACAGTGTCTGGGCCTACAGTTTTTCTGGGCCTACAGTGTTTCTGGGCCTACAGTGTTTCTGGGCCTACAGTGTGTCCGGGCCTACAGTGTTTCCGGGCCTACAGTGTTTCTGGGCCTACAGTGTTTCTGGGCCTACAGTGTTTCTGGGCCTACAGTGTTTCTGGGCCTACAGTGTTTCTGGGCCTACAGTGTTTCTGGGCCTACAGTGTTTCTGGGCCTACAGTGTTTCTGGGCCTACAGTGTTTCTGGGCCTACAGTGTTTCTGGGCCTACAGTGTTTCTGGGCCTACAGTGTTTCTGGGCCTACAGTGTTTCTGGGCCTACAGTGTTTCTGGGCCTACAGTGTTTCTGGGCCTACAGTGTGTCCGGGCCTACAGTGTTTCTGGGCCTACAGTGTTTCTGGGCCTACACTGTTTCTGGGCCTACAGTGTTTCTGGGCCTACAGTGTTTCTGGGCCTACAGTGTTTCTGGGCCTACAGTGTTTCTGGGCCTACAGTGTTTCTGGGCCTACAGTGTTTCTGGGCCTACAGTGTGTCCGTGCCTACAGTGTTTCTGGGCCTACAGTGTTTCTGGGCCTACAGTGTTTCCGGGCCTACAGTGTTTCTGGGCCTAGTGTTTCTGGGCCTACAGTGTTTCTGGGCCTACAGTGTTTCTGGGCCTACAGTGTCCGGGCCTACAGTGTCCGGGCCCACAGTGTCCGGGCCCACAGTGTCCGGGCCTACAGTGTTTCTGGGCCTACAGTGTTTCTGGGCCTACAGTGTTTCTGGGCCTACAGTGTTTCTGGGCCTACAGTGTTTCTGGGCCTACAGTGTTTCTGGGCCTACAGTGTTTCTGGGCCTACAGTGTTTCTGGGCCTACAGTGTTTCTGGGCCTACAGTGTTTCTGGGCCTACAGTGTGTCCGTGCCTACAGTGTCCCTGGGCCTACAGTGTTTCTGGGCCTACAGTGTTTCTGGGCCTACAGTGTTTCTGGGCCTACAGTGTTTCTGGGCCAACAGTGTTTCTGGGCCTACAGTGTTTCTGGGCCTACAGTGCCTGGGCCTACCGTGTCCCTGGGCCTACCGTGTCCCTGGGCCTACCGTGTCCCTGGGCCTACCGTGTCCCTGGGCCTACAGTGTCCCTGGGCCTACAGTGTCCCTGGGCCTACAGTGTTTCTGGGCCTACAGTGTTTCTGGGCCTACAGTGTTTCCGGGCCTACAGTGTTTCCGGGCCTACAGTGTTTCCGGGCCTACAGTGTTTCCGGGCCTACAGTGTTTCTGGGCCCACGGTGTCCGGGCCTACAGTGTTTCTGGGCCTACAGTGTTTCTGGGCCTACAGTGTTTCTGGGCCTACAGTGTTTCTGGGCCTACAGTGTTTCTGGGCCAACAGTGTTTCTGGGCCTACAGTGTTTCTGGGCCTACAGTGTTTCTGGGCCTACAGTGTTTCTGGGCCTACAGTGTTTCTGGGCCTACAGTGTTTCTGGGCCTACAGTGTTTCTGGGCCTACAGTGTTTCTGGGCCTACAGTGTTTCTGGGCCTACAGTGTTTCTGGGCCTACAGTGTTTCTGGGCCTACAGTGTTTCTGGGCCTACAGTGTTTCTGGGCCTACAGTGTTTCTGGGCCTACAGTGTTTCTGGGCCTACAGTGTTTCTGGGCCTACAGTGTTTCTGGGCCTACAGTGTTTCTGGGCCTACAGTGTTTCTGGGCCTACAGTGTTTCTGGGCCTACAGTGTTTCTGGGCCTACAGTGTTTCTGGGCCTACAGTGTTTCTGGGCCTGCAGTGTTTCTGGGCCTACAGTGTTTCTGGGCCTACAGTGTTTCTGGGCCTACAGTGTTTCTGGGCCTACTGTGTTTCTGGGCCTACAGTGTTTCTGGGCCTACAGTGTTTCTGGGCCTAAAGTGTTTCTGGGCCTACAGTGTTTCTGGGCCTACAGTGTTTCTGGGCCTACAGTGTTTCTGGGCCTACAGTGTTTCTGGGCCTACAGTGTCCGGGCCTACAGTGTCCGGGCCTACAGTGTTTCCTGGCCTACAGTGTTTCTGGGCCTACAGTGTTTCTGGGCCTACAGTGTTTCTGGGCCTACAGTGTTTCTGGGCCTACAATGTCTGAGCCTACCGTGTCCGGGCCTACAGTGTTTCTGGGCCTACAGTGTTTTTGGGCCTACAGTGTTTCTGGGCCTGCAGTGTTTCTGGGCCTACAATGTCTGAGCCTACCGTGTCCGGGCCTACAGTGTTTCTGGGCCTATAGTGTTTCTGGGCCTATAGTGTTTCTGGGCCTATAGTGTTTCTGGGCCTATAGTGTTTCTGGGCCTATAGTGTTTCTGGGCCTGCAGTGTTTCTGGGCCTGCAGTGTTTCTGGGCGTACAGCGTCTGGGCCTATAATGTCCGGGCCTACAGTGTTTCTGGGCCTACAGTGTTTCAGGGCCTACAGTGTCCCTGGGCCTACAGTGTTTCCGGGCCTACAGTGTTTCCGGGCCTACAGTGTTTCTGGGCCTACAGTGTTTCTGGGCCTACAGTGTTTCTGGGCCTACAGTGTTTCTGGGCCTACAGTGTTTCTGGGCCCACAGTGTTTCAGGGCCTACAGTGTCCCTGGGCCTACAGTGTTTCTGGGCCTACAGTGTTTCTGGGCCTACAGTGTTTCTGGGCCTACAGTGTCCAGGCCTACAGTGTTTCCGGGCCTACAGTGTTTCCGGGCCTACAGTGTTTCTGGGCCTACAGTGTCCAGGCCTACAGTGTTTCTGGGCCTACAGTGTCCGGGCCTACAGTGTTTCTGGGCCTACAGTGTCTCTGGGCCTACAGTGTCCGGGCCTACAGTGTCCGGGCCTACAGTGTCCGGGCCTACAGTGTTTCTGGGCCTACAGTGTCCCTGGGCCTACAGTGTTTCTGGGCCTACAGTGTCTGGGCCTACAGTGTCTCTGGGCCTACAGTGTCTCTGGGCCTACAGTGTCTCTGGGCCTACAGTGTATCTGGGCCTACAGTGTCCAGGCCTACAGTGTCCGGGCCTACAGTGTCCGGGCCTACAGTGTCCGGGCCTACAGTGTTTCTGGGCCTACAGTGTTTCTGGGCCTACAGTGTCCGGGCCTACAGTGTTTCTGGGCCTACAGTGTTTCTGGGCCTACAGTGTTTCTGGGCCTACAGTGTTTCTGGGCCTACAGTGTTTCTGGGCCTACAGTGTCTCCGGGCCTACAGTGTTTCTGGGCCTACAGTTTCTGGGCCTACAGTGTCCGGGCCTACAGTGTTTCTGGGCCTACAGTGTTTCTGGGCCTACAGTGTTTCTGGGCCTACAGTGTTTCTGGGCCTACAATGTCTGGGCCTACAGTGTTTCTGGGCCTAGTGTTTCTGGGCCTACAGTGTTTCTGGGCCTACAGCGTCTGGGCCTTCAGTGTTTCTGGGCCTTCAGTGTTTCTGGGCCTTCAGTGTTTCTGGGCCTACAGTGTCCGGCCCTACAGTCTGGGCCTACAGTGTTTCGGGGCCTACAGTGTCCAGGCCTACAGTGTTTCCGGGCCTACAGTGTTTCTGGGCCTACAGTGTTTCTGGGCCTACAGTGTCCAGGCCTACAGTGTTTCTGGGCCTACAGTGTCCGGGCCTACAGTGTTTCTGGGCCTACAGTGTCTCTGGGCCTACAGTGTCCGGGCCTACAGTGTCCGGGCCTACAGTGTCCGGGCCTACAGTGTTTCTGGGCCTACAGTGTCCCTGGGCCTACAGTGTTTCTGGGCCTACAGTGTCTGGGCCTACAGTGTCTCTGGGCCTACAGTGTCTCTGGGCCTACAGTGTTTCTGGGCCTACAGTGTCCCTGGGCCTACAGTGTTTCTGGGCCTACAGTGTCTGGGCCTACAGTGTCTCTGGGCCTACAGTGTCTCTGGGCCTACAGTGTCTCTGGGCCTACAGTGTATCTGGGCCTACAGTGTCCGGGCCTACAGTGTCCGGGCCTACAGTGTCCGGGCCTACAGTGTCCGGGCCTACAGTGTTTCTGGGCCTACAGTGTTTCTGGGCCTACAGTGTCCGGGCCTACAGTGTTTCTGGGCCTACAGTGTTTCTGGGCCTACAGTGTTTCTGGGCCTACAGTGTTTCTGGGCCTACAGTGTTTCTGGGCCTACAGTGTCTCCGGGCCTACAGTGTTTCTGGGCCTACAGTTTCTGGGCCTACAGTGTCCGGGCCTACAGTGTTTCTGGGCCTACAGTGTTTCTGGGCCTACAGTGTTTCTGGGCCTACAGTGTTTCTGGGCCTACAATGTCTGGGCCTACAGTGTTTCTGGGCCTAGTGTTTCTGGGCCTACAGTGTTTCTGGGCCTACAGCGTCTGGGCCTTCAGTGTTTCTGGGCCTTCAGTGTTTCTGGGCCTTCAGTGTTTCTGGGCCTTCAGTGTTTCTGGGCCTACAGTGTCCGGCCCTACAGTCTGGGCCTACAGTGTTTCGGGGCCTACAGTGTCCGGGCCTACAGTGTCCGGGCCTACAGTGTCCAGGCCTACAGTGTTTCCGGGCCTACAGTGTTTCCGGGCCTACAGTGTTTCCTGGCCTACAGTGTTTCTGGGCCTACAATGTTTCTGGGCCTACACTGTTTCTGGGCCTACACTGTTTCTGGGCCTACACTGTCTGAGCCTACCGTGTCTGGGCCTACAGTGTTTCTGGGCCTACATTGTTTCTGGGTCTACAGTGTTTCCGGGCCTACAGTGTTTCTGGGCCTACATTGTTTCTGGGCCTACAGTGTCCGGGCCTACAGTGTCCGGGCCTACAGTGTTTCTGGGTCTACAGTGTCAGGGCCTACAGTGTCTGGGCCTACAGTGTCCGGGCCTACAGTGTTTCTGGGCGTACAGTGTTTTTGGGCCTACAGTGTCCGGCCCTACAGAGTCTGGGCCTTCAGTGTTTCTGGGCCTACAGTGTTTCCGGGCCTACAGTGTTTCTGGGCCTACAGTGTTTCTGGGCCTACAGTTTTTCTGGGCCTACAGTGTTTCTGGGCCTACAGTGTGTCTGGCCATACAGAGTCTCTGGGCCTACAGTGTTTCTGGGCCTACAGTGTTTCTGGGCCTACAGTGTTTCTGGGCCTACAGTGTTTCTGGGCCTACAGTGTTTCTGGGCCTACAGTGTTTCTGGTCCTACAGTGTTTCTGGGCCTACAGTTTTCCTGGGCCTACAGTGTCCCTGGGCCTACAGTGTCCCTGGGCCTACAGTGTCCCTGGGCCTACAGTGTCCCTGGGCCTACAGTGTCCCTGGGCCTACAGTGTCCCTGGGCCTACAGTGTCCGGGCCTACAATGCCGGGCCTACAATGCCGGGCCTACATTGTCCGGGCCTACAGTGTCCATTCCTACAGTGTTTCTGGGCCTACAGTGTTTCTGGGCCTGCAGTGTCCGGGCCTACAGTGTTTCTGGGCCTACAGTGTTTCTGGGCCTACAGTGTTTCTGGGCCTACAGTGTTTCTGGGCTTACAGTGTTTCTGGGCCTACAGTGTCCGGGCCTACAGTGTCCAGGCCTACAATGCCCCTGGGCCTACAGTGCCCCTGGGCCTACAGTGTCCCTGGGCCTACAGTGTCCCTGGGCCTACAGTGTCCCTGGGCCTACAGTGTCCCTGGGCCTCCAGTGTCCCTGGGCCTACAGTGTCCCTGGGCCTACAGTGTCCCTGGGCCTACAGTGTCCCTGGGCCTACAGTGTCCCGGGGCCTACAGTGTCCCGGGGCCTACAGTGTCCCGGGGCCTACAGTGTTTCCGGGCCTACAGTGTCCCTGGGCCTACAGTGTTTCTGGGCCTACAGTGTTTCTGGGCCTACAGTGTTTCTGGGCCTACAGTGTTTCTGGACCTACATTGTCTGGGCCTACAGTGTCTCTGGGCCTACAGTGTCTCTGGGCCTACAGTGTCTCTGGGCCTACAGTGTTTCTGGGCCTACAGTGTTTCTGGTCCTACAGTGTTTCTGGGCCTACAGTTTTCCTGGGCCTACAGTGTCCCTGGGCCTACAGTGTCCCTGGGCCTACAGTGTCCCTGGGCCTACAGTGTCCCTGGGCCTACAGTGTCCCTGGGCCTACAGTGTCCGGGCCTACAATGCCGGGCCTACAATGCCGGGCCTACATTGTCCGGGCCTACAGTGTCCATTCCTACAGTGTTTCTGGGCCTACAGTGTTTCTGGGCCTGCAGTGTCCGGGCCTACAGTGTTTCTGGGCCTACAGTGTTTCTGGGCCTACAGTGTTTCTGGGCCTACAGTGTTTCTGGGCTTACAGTGTTTCTGGGCCTACAGTGTCCGGGCCTACAGTGTCCAGGCCTACAATGCCGGGCCTACAGTGTCCCTGGGCCTACAGTGTCCCTGGGCCTACAGTGTCCCTGGGCCTACAGTGTCCCTGGGCCTCCAGTGTCCCTGGGCCTCCAGTGTCCCTGGGCCTCCAGTGTCCCTGGGCCTACAGTGTCCCTGGGCCTACAGTGTCCCTGGGCCTACAGTGTCCCTGGGCCTACAGTGTCCCTGGGCCTACAGTGTCCCGGGGCCTACAGTGTCCCGGGGCCTACAGTGTCCCGGGGCCTACAGTGTCCCGGGGCCTACAGTGTTTCCGGGCCTACAGTGTCCCTGGGCCTACAGTGTTTCTGGGCCTACAGTGTTTCTGGGCCTACAGTGTTTCTGGGCCTACAGTGTTTCTGGACCTACATTGTCTGGGCCTACAGTGTCTCTGGGCCTACAGTGTCTCTGGGCCTACAGTGTCTCTGGGCCTACAGTGTCTCTGGGCCTACATTGTCCGGGCCTACAGTGTCTGGGCCTACAGTGTTTCTGGGACTACAGTGTTTCTGGGCCTACAGTGTCTCTGGGCCTACATTGTCCGGGCCTACACTGTCCAGGCCTACAGTGTTTCTGGGCCTACAGTGTTTCCGGGCCTACAGTGTCCGGGCCTACAGTGTCCGGGCCTACAATGCCGGGCCTACAGTGTCCGGGCCTACAGTGTCCGGGCCTACAGTGTCCGGGCCTACATTGTCCGGGCCTAGTGTCCGGGCCTACATTGTCCGGGCCTACAGTGTCCGGGCCTACAGTGTCCGAGCCTACAGTGTCCGGGACTATAGTGTCCCTGGGCCTACAGTGTTTCTGGGCCTACAGTGTCCTGGCCTACAGTGTCCGGGCCTACAGTGTCCGGGCCTACAGTGTTTCCGGGCCTACAGTGTCCGGGCCTACAGTGTTTCTGGGCCTACAGTGTCCGGGCCTACAGTGTTTCCGGGCCTACAGTGTCCGGGCCTACAGTGTCTGGGCCTACAGTGTTTCTGGGCCTACAGTGTTTCTGGGCCTACACTGTCCAGGCCTACAGTGTTTCTGGGCCTACAGTGTTTCTGGGCCTACAGTGTTTCTGGGCCTACAGTGTTTCTGGGCCTACAGTGTCCGGGTTACAGTGTTTCTGGGCCTACACTGTCCGGGCCTACAGTGTCTGGGCCTACAGTGTCCAGGCCTACAATGCGGGCCTACCTTTACGCATGAACCTGGAGACGCTCTGGTCGAAGACGCAGTGGGGCAGCGAAGTGTAGTT
>NW_027602041.1:0-53438 GCF_053455715.1 Rhinoraja longicauda | reverse complement strand
GTACTGCCCCACATCATGTCACTCCAGTGCAACCCTAGAACGTGTCACTCCATCAATGCTCCACGCAGTTTTTTCTTCCATCAGTACTCCCCAAAGTGTTTCACACCATCAGGACTACCTCAAATCTGCCATTCCATCCGCATTACCCCACGGTGTTCTAACCCATCGCGGCGACTCCATAGCGTGTAATTCCATCACTATTTCACCGCAGTTTTGTCATCGCAACAGTACTACCGCAGAGCGTGTCAGTCCGTCAGTATTACTGCGTCACTCCAACAGAATGTGCTATTACATCCGTGCTACCCCACAGTGTGTCATTCCATCAATACACCTCCACAGTACGTCATTACACCAGTACTACTCCACAGCGTTACACTCCATCAGTACAATACTGGAGCGTGTCACTCCATCAGTACTACCCTACAATATGTTATTCCATCAGTACTACACCACAGTGATGCACTCCATCAGTACTGCATTAAGCTTGTTATTCCATTATGTATAAACACACGGACTCATTCAATTAGTATTACCCAACAGTGTAACCCTCCATCTGTACTGCCCCACCGTCAGTCCTACTTCAGTGTGGAAGTCACAATGTGCAACCCGACAGTACCACCGAACATTGTGTCAATACTTCAGTACTCGCCCACTGTGCGCCATTCTGTCCATACTACCCCCAGTGTGTCATTCAATCAGCACTACACCGAAGTATGTCACTCCATCAGTACAACCGCGCAGTGTGTCACTCCATCAGTACTGCTCCACAGCGTGTCACTCCATCAGTTTAATCCCAAGGGGTGGGGTGTTGGAGTGACAAACTGCGTGGTAGTACTGATGCAATGACAGGAGTACTACCACACAGTTTGTCACTCCGTCAGTACTACTTCAGTGTGGAACTATATCAGTACGACCCCAGGGTGTCAGTCCATCAATTCTACGCCACAGTGTGCCATTTCCTCAGTACTACCTCACAATGTATCACTCCATTAGTCTACCCCACAGTGTTTCATCCATCAATCCTTCCCCACAGTATGTCATTACAACAGAACTACCTCACAATTTGTTACTAAATCAGTATTATTCCACTGTGTGTCACTTCGTCAGTACTACTCCACAGTTTGTCATAACAACAGTACTACTCATCGTGTCACTCCATCAGTATTACCCGCAGTGTGTTACTACATCAGTAGAGGCCCATGGTGTGTCACTCCATCAGAACTACTGCAAAGTGTGTCATTTCATCAGTACTACTGCAGTGTGTCTCTCCATCTGTACCAACTCACAGTGTGTTAATCCACACGAACTGCATCAACTGATTTCACTCCATCAGTACTACAGTGTAGTGCTGAAGTGTTCAAAGTAGGAGGCCCTGTCATGATGCAGAAGATGACTGAACTCTTCCAGTCCATGTGGAATGAAGGGAAGTTCCCACAACAGCTGAAAGATGCCAGCGTAGTCCACATCTACAAGAGGAAAGGCAACCGCCAGTCTTGCGACAATCATCGAGGCATCTCCCTCCTGTCCATAGCTGGGAAGATCTTGGCTCGCATCCTGCTCAACCGTCTCATTCAACACCTTGAGCAGAGTCTCCTTCCAGACAGCCTGTGTGGTTTCCGTGCTGGACGTGGAATTGTCGGCATGATATTTGCTGCACGCCAACTCCAGGAAAAATGCCAAGAGCAGCACAGCGACCTGTTCGTGACCTTCGTCGTTCTGACAAACGCCTTCGATACTGTCAGCAGAGAAGGCTTGTGGATAATGCAGAAGTTAGGCTGTCCCAGCAAGTTCATCACGATTGTCCGGCAGTTCCATGACGGCATGATGTTGAAAGTGCGAGATGATGGAGACGAGTCGGAAGCCTTTCCAGTGACAAACGTCGTGAAGCGAGGATGTGTTATTGCCCCTACACTCTTCACCATGGTCTTCTCTGCCATGCTGACCGATGCCTTCCGTGACTGCCAGGATGGAATACACATCAGGTACAGGAACTGACAGCAGGCTGTTCAACCTCAGGCGCCTGCAAGCTGTTACAAAGGTGAAGGAGACCATCATCTGAATTTTTTTGTTTGCTGATGACTGCGCCCTCAACGCCAGCACAGAGCAGAAGATGCAACATGAAATGGACTGCTTCTCACAGGCCTGTGGCAAATTTGGTCTCTCCATTGGCACCAAAATGTCTGAAGTTATCTACCAGCCCGCGTCTGAAAAGCCCTACCAGGAACCACACATCACGGTGAAGGGGCAGAATCTACAGGCAGTCGACAGCTTTACCTATCTGGGTAGTACACTCTCGCGAGTGGTGAACATTGACGCTGAGGTCAACAACAGGATTGCCAAGGCCAGCGCTGCCTTTGGGCGACTCCGTGGGAAAGTTTGGGAGTGGAGAGGACTCGGCCTTACCACCAAGCTAAAGGTCTACCGTGCAGTGGTACTCACCACTCTTCTCTATGCCAGTGAGACCTGGACTGTTTACAGCAGACATGCCAAACAGCTCAACCACTTTCACTTGAGCTGCCTACGTAGACTCCTTCACATCAGGTGGCAGGACAAAATTCCCGACACAGAGGTCTTGGAACGGGCCGGAATCCCCAGCGTCCACACCCTCCTACGGAAAGCCCAAGCCAGATGGGCAGGCCATGTCGTCAGAATGCCCGAGAGTCGACTGCCAAAACAGCTTCTGTATGGAGAACTGTGTCAGGGCAAGCGCTCAGTAGGAGGCCAGAAGAAACGGTTTAAGGACTGCCTCAAAGTGTCCCTCAAAGACTTGGACATCAACCTCAGCACTTGGGAGTCTCTTGCTCTGGACCGTCCAACCTGGCATAGCAAGCTCAGCACAGGAGCCTGTGCAGCAGAGAACAGACGCACTGCAGAGGCCCAGAGGAAACGCACCCCGCGCAAGGCCCGGGCTACCTCCACTTCCACTGCAGCACCCATCCACTTGTGTCTTACGTGTGGGCGCGCCTTCCGGGCCCGGATTGGCCTCACCAGTCACTTCAGGACCCACAGTCACCAATCCTCCAACTGAAAGTGAAGTCATGGTCATCTTCGAACCCGAAGGACGAACAACAACAACATCACAGCACATTGTGTCACTCCATCAGTACTACCCCCACATTGTGTCACTCCATCAGCGCACTGCACAATGTGTCACTCCATCAGTACTACTGCGCAGTGTGTCACTTCATCAATACAACTTCAAAGTGTGTCACTCCATCTGTACCAACCCAGTGTGATAATCCATCAGTTCCGCTGCACAGTGCGTCACTCCATCAGTAGTGCCCCACAGCGTGTCACGTCGTCACTAAAACCCACAGTATGCCATTGCAACATTACAAACACACATGTTCACACCCTCAAACACAGTCAAACACGCACACACATACCCGCGCACGAAGACACACACAATCTCTCAAATGCAATCACAATCAAATATACTCTCACACATTCTCACATACAATCACACGTACACATGCACTCACACTAACAGATATTCACACGTCCTCGCACGAAGAGACACGCACTCATTCGCACACACTTACAGGCGAACACATTCTCTGACAACACCATCATATACTCTCCCACACGCACACACACACACACACACACACACACACACACACACACATACACTATCAAAGAATTACATACTCAAACACTCTGACAAACTCACATCCCACATATTCTCTCACATTCTCACAAACAGCCACACACACGCACAAACGCAAACACTGTCCTTCACAAACCCACGTGCACTCTCCCAGTCAGAGACACAGATACATTCAATCGCACTTGCATCCACACTTACTAATGCTCACACACTCACATGCACACTCACGCACTCGCACAGCCACACACACACACAAATATAGGCACTCTTACATACTCTACCGCTCTCTCACACGCAGACCTGCATGCAAACGTGCACATTTTGGGATTGAGTGTATCCTTGGATGTTCGCGTCGAGCAGCGCAGCGCAGCGTGGCCGGGGTGTTCCCGGTGAGCGGGGCCAAGCCCTTCAGTCGGCCCGATCAGCCTGGCTCGCCCACCGCGGATGGCGATGAGAACCGCGCCTCGGGAGCAAGGTGGGAGCCGCTAGGAACCGCAGAGAGCGAGGTGGACCGTCGGAGAGCGAGGAAGGCCGCCGAGAATGATGGGGCGACCCGCGGTGCGGCGGCAGGCAGGCGATACAACTACCCGGGCAACGTTTGTAACTTTGTCGGCGTCAAAATGTGGCGACACTTTTGTACCGCCTAGGTGAGGTCTTCTACATGATGTTACCGGGTTTTCTGCAAAACGAAGCATTTCACTCTACCTGGGTACGTGATAATAAGGTATCACTGAATCATTGAAATTCCTGCAACCGCATACACTAACGCATACGCACACACACCGACTCATTTGCACAATCTCACACATTCACACTCGCACACACGTGCTAACACACTCTTGCACGGACTCGCACACTCACACTGTCACACACAATCAATATCCAATGCGAGTCAGGCTGCAGCTCTGGAGAAAACTATTTGAGTATGTCAGTTCAGTGCAGTTTATTGTCACATGTACCGAGGTACCGTGAAAAGATTTTGTTGCGTGCTACCCAGTCAGTGGAAACAAAATACTTCATTACAGTTGAGCGATTTACAGAGTATAGATACATGATAAGGGGATAACCTTCAGTGCAAGGTAAAGCCTGCAAAATCAGATCAAGGATAGTCCGAGGTTCAACAAAGAGGTAGATAGTAGTTCAGCACTGCTTTATGGTTGTGGTGGGATTATTCCATTGCCTGATAACAGCTGGGAAGACGCTGACCCTGAAACTGGAGGTGTGCATTTTCACACTTCTATACATTTTGCCTGATGGGACAGAGGAGAAGCAGGAGTGGCAATGGTGCGACTCGTCCTTGATTATGCTGCTGGCCTTGCCGAGGCAGCATGGTTAATAAATTGAGTCAATATATGGGAGGTTGCTTTGTGTGATGGTCTGGACAATTCACTGCAATTTCTTGCGTTCTTGTATGGAGCTGTTCCCAAACCAAGCTGTGATGCATCTTGATAAAATACTTTCTATGGTGCATCTGTAGATGTCGGTGAGAGTTGTATAGGGCACGCCGAACTGGCTAACCCTGCTAAGGACATGGATGGGTGAAGTTTCTGTTCGGGACCCTACTTCAGACTCATTGTGGTGGGACGGGGGAACAGCAGGACAAAGCGAGTTGAACGATGAGCGGGTGAATACCGTTTTCATTGTCAGGTGTGAGGTAAGGGTTGAGCAGGATGGAATTATAAAGAAAGTGGAAGTAATATCGGTTGAAGTTGTGGTGGAGGGGATGTATTGGTGCGAGTCCCGATGAAGCACGAGGAAGAGCGAGGGGGAAGTGGGAATTTGCACTTAGTTACCTAACATTGGCTAATTCAAAGTTCATACCATTAGGAATTCTCTGCCTCAGAAGGCAGAGGAGGCCAATTCTCTGAATGCACTCAAGAGAGAGCTTGATAGAGCTCTTAATGATAGCGGAGTCAGGGGGTATGGGGTGAAGGCAGGAAAGGGGTAGTGATTGAGAATGATCAGCCATGATCACATTGAATGGCGGTGCTGTCTCGAAGGGCCGAATGGCCTCCTCCTGCACCTATTGTCTATTGTCTATAGTCTATTGTTGCAAGGCACCAAGGGCGGAATATGAAGTGGCGTTCTTTCAGTTTGCATGTCGCTTCAGTCTGGCAATGGAGGAAGCAAAGGACAGAAAGGTCAGTGTGGGAAGGCGAGTTACAACGGGAAGATCCGGGAGGCCTTGACGGAATTAGATTAGATGAGGTGCATGTGAACAACAGCCTCACCTGGAAGGGCTATTGAAGTGTGAGGGAACGGGGTAGACACATCCCATGGTGGCTAGCCGTTTCAACCGCACTACGCAAGAAAGGCCTTGGAGAGAGAGGTGAGGGCGATCAGGAGGAGTGTTGGGGAAAAGAGAGAGACAGATAGGGGGTACAGTGATGAAAGGAAGAGATAGCGGAGAAGACGAAAGAAGAGATGGAGGGAGAGTTAAGTAACAAAGGGAGAGTGGGAACATGAAAAGAGAGCGGAGTTCAGATCGCGTGGGTTGGCAAAAACGGAGCGATGGAAGGGTCAGATAGATAGAAAGAAACGGAGGGATAAATGCAATGGGAGTGAGAAGGAGGGGGGGTTAGGAGAGAGAGGTTGACAGAGAGATGGCGGAGCCGAGAGGAAGAATAGAGATGGTAGGAGAGAGTGATAGTTCAGAGAGAGCGGCAGCAGTAAGGATGGAGGGAGAGAGAAAGGGAGGAGGGAGCTGTGCCGCATCATTCGCTGTTTTATCTAAGTTTAGGAAAATTCTGCGGCGGCAATGTTTCTGTTCTCGGACTGTCGTGAGTCTTTGAGTCGTTCCTCCTCAGAGGTGCTAAAGGCAGAGAATGTTATTGTCCCGGAGCAAAATCAGACCCAATGCAGGCAAGCCAGGAGTGAATGGTTACCAGCCTCGCCGGGAGTGCGGTGGTGAGGTTGCAGTCAGTTAAGCCGCGATCATATTGAGTGGTGAAGCAGAGTGGAAGGACCATTTTATTGCGAGGTGGTCTGTTGAACTAATTCCTCAATCTGTGGACAAATGTCACCCCGTCCACCTTCAAACTGGGCACCAGAAGCCCTGAGAGGGTCCCTGGAATTTGGGATTGCCTTAGTGAGTGAAGCGGATTGAATGAAATCAGACAAACAACATGAGGCGGAGAGTTGGACCTGATGGAGTTGGAAACAATATCCCCTTTGCTGGAACAATGCCGCTCCCAATTTCCATCCCTCAGGATCGCCACAATTACCAGTCTTTGGAGTTTCTCAATCAATTCCCTGAATAAATCACGACCTGTCTCAGCAGGGGTTTCACTTGGCTGATGTCATCTGTTTGCGAATCATTTCAAAATCTCTATTTTAAATTCTGTTGAAACTTCACTGTCCCGGTGGAGACGGAAAATGATATAAAGTCTCCGGGAATGTTCTGCCCTAGCATTTCATCCCGAGAGATTACCGGTAGCTCACGGGGACACGTCGCTGGGCAGAGAACATGCACAGTGAGAAGCTGAATGAATATTACGCCATGGAGAAAATATTGTACGTGATCATTGCTGCCGTTGGAGTCCCTGGTAAGTGAGCAGAACAATTCAAGTTTTATAACTCCGTCTGTTAACCGGTGTTGACCTGATTCTGATCATGTTACAATATTCCCAACCGATGACCGTTGTACAAGAATATGTGAAATGTATCAATCCTCTCAGTGAAATATCTTTGAATTAACGCTGTGATTTTTCTTATTTTCAGACAGCCGAAACTAACCCTCTTTTTCTCCCACTGCCGGGACCCACTAGAATGTTGTTCTTGCCTTCAGTGGGACCTTGCCCAGAGTTGTCCCAGTGCTCGGGACAGGCAGCTCTCCGGGACGGTGTGACTGGAAGGGGTTTTCATTGTGAAGTTCCCTGTGTCTGAGTTATTGATCAGAGTGAACACCCGCTCCTGTGGACACGTCTCACTGTGGAGTCTGTCACAGTCGGATTCCACTGCCTGTTGGTCAATAATTGGATCTATCACCTGAACCAGTGGCCGCGGATCTACCGGCGTGTGTTGTTACCGAACTGAACTCACTGTGGAATGAATCCATTAACGGAGCCACTCTGCTGCCGGATCCTAAGTTGTCCCTGCCTTCCCACTGGAACCCTCCTCGTCCCCATCAGATGCCGAGTTCCCAGAGCCCTGGTTAAACGCGGCCGGTCACGGTTAAATCTGTGAAACCGGCCCCATCAGAGACTGTGAGCTGGGTTAACTGTAGACAGGACCATTCCGCCTATTGTAGCGGGCGGCTGCTCGTTCCCTCCCCGCCCTTTACCCCGCCCGACGCCTTATCTCCTCTCCCCTGAAGCAGGCAGGTCGGGCACAGTCGGAGCCAGGTCTGACATTGTTAAACCTGCAGCCGCGCACCGACTCCAACACTCCTGATCTCCAGCTGAAAGTGGAGCCTGTGTTCAGCCCCGGAGACCGTGTTCAGTAATGCCCAGTGTCCGTCTCCTTTTCTTTCCGCAGTGAATTTAGTGGCGATTGTGATCCTGTCCCGGGGAAAGTGCGGCCTCTCCACCTGCACCACTCGCTACCTGGTGGCCATGGCAGCGGCCGATCTACTGGCCCTGATCACCGAGGTCATTTTGTATCAGATCCGATCTCATTACTTTTACTGGAGTTTCCTGGCCATTACCCCTGTGTGTAGTGTTAACGATGTACTGCAGTTTGCAGCTACAGACTATTCTGTCTGGTTCACCGTCACTTTCACCTTTGATCGCTTTGTCGCCATTTGTTGCCAGAAGCTGAAAATAAAATATTGCACCGGGAAAACTGCGGCTGCGGTTCTCGCAACAGCCGGCGTTCTGCTCTGTCTGAAAAATGCTCCCCGCTACTTTACAAAGGAACCCGGGACATTCATCGACAATGTCCCGTGGGGATGTGACATGGTGGACAGTTATTACACCGACCCCAGGTGGGTGGCATTTGACTGGATCGATACGGTTTTAACTCCGCTCCTCCCTTTCGCTGTGATCCTGCTGCTCAACGCTCTGACAGTCCGGCACATTTTAGTGGCCAGTCGGGTCCGTCAGGGGCTGAGGGGTCAGAGCAAGGGGGAGAAGCGCAGTGACCCGGAGATGGAGAGCAGGAGGAGGTCTGTGGTTTTACTCTTCACCATCTCCGGCAGCTTCATCCTCCTGTGGCTGACGTATGTTGTAAACGTCGTCTATTATCAGATCACAGGGATTGGAAATGATCGAAATGATTCTGAATGGATCTTTGAGTACGTTGGGTTTGTGCTGAGGAATCTCAGCTGCTGCACCAACACATTTATTTACGCGGTGACCCAGTCCAAGTTCAGAGAGCAGGTGAAGAGCGCGGTGAAATATCCGCTCACCTCAGCGCTGCGGCTCATTAATAAACCCGCGCCCTGAGCGCATCCAAGAGGCGGCCGCAGTCTCGCCGCTCCGGGCTCGTTTAACATTTGAGAGGTTTTGCAGGATTATTATTGCATTTCACATCGCAGGGTGTTGCAATATTTCTTTAATGCAAGGCGATCACTGCATTTAACATTGCAGCAGCCTGAAAAGTCATCCTAATGCGATGCCGGGGGTAGTAAATACAATAATAATACTATAGTAATAATAATTTATATTATTAATAATAAGAATAAATCAAAGATTGATTGATTGATCGATCGGTGGGTGGGTGGGTGGATGGATGTCAGGAATTTGAGAGATTTTGCATGATTATTACAATGATTTTAATGCGTTTAATACCCCAGAACAGCTGCAATTTTGCTTTAATGCAAGGCCTGCGCTGCATTTAACATTGCAGGAGCCTAATTGCATTTAACATTTGAGAGGATTTGCAAAATTATTGCAATTAATTTTATTGCATTTAACATCCCAGGGGTTGCAATATTGCTTTAATGCAACGCCAGCGCTGCACTTAACAATGCAGCAGCCTGCAAAGTTATCCTAATACGATGCATTAGTCGCATTTAACATTTGAGAGGTTTTGCAGGATTATTATTATTGCATTTCACATCGCAGGGTGTTGCAATATTTCTTTAATGCAAGGCGATCACTGCATTTAACATTGCAGCAGCCTGAAAAGTCATCCTAATGCGATGTATTTGTTGCATTTAACATTTGAGAGGTTTTGCAAAATTATTGCAATTAATTTAATGCATTTAACACCCACTGTGGGTCGCTAGATGACTTTAATGCAAGGCCATCACTGCATTTAACATTGCAGCAGCCTGCAAAGTTATCCTAATACGATGCATTAGTCCCGTTTAACATTTGAGAGGTTTTGCAGGATTATTATTGCATTTCACATCGCAGGGTGTTGCAATATTTCTTTAATGCAAGGCGATCACTGCATTTAACATTGCAGCAGCCTGAAAAGTCATCCTAATGCGATGCATTTGTTGCATTTAACATTTGAGAGGTTTTGCAAAATTATTGCAATTAATTTAATGCATATAACATCCATTGGGGGTCGCTAGATGACTTTAATGCAAGGCCATCACTGCATTTAACATTGCAGTAGCCTGCAAAGTTATCCTAATACGATGCATTAGTCACGTTTAACATTTGAGAGGTTTTGCAGGATTATTATTGCATTTCACATCGCAGGGTGTTGCAATATTTCTTTAATGCAAGGCGATCACTGCATTTAACATTGCAGCAGCCTGAAAAGTCATCCTAATGCGATGCCGGGGGTAGTAAATACAATAATAATACTATAGTAATAATAATTTATATTATTAAAAATAAGAATAAATCAAAGATTGATTGATTGATTGATCGATCGGTGGGTGGGTGGATGGATGTCAGGAATTTGAGAGATTTTGCATGATTATTACAATGATTTTAATGCGTTTAATACCCCAGAACAGCTGCAATTTTGCTTTAATGCAAGGCCTGCGCTGCATTTAACATTGCAGGAGCCTAATTGCATTTAACATTTGAGAGGATTTGCAAAATTATTGCAATTAATTTTATTGCATTTAACATCCCAGGGGGTTGCAATATTGCTTTAATGCAACGCCAGCGCTGCATTTAACAATGCAGCAGCCTGCAAAGTTATCCTAATACGATGCATTAGTCGCATTTAACATTTGAGAGGTTTTGCAGGATTATTATTATTGCATTTCACATCGCAGGGTGTTGCAATATTTCTTTAATGCAAGGCGATCACTGCATTTAACATTGCAGCAGCCTGAAAAGTCATCCTAATGCGATGCATTTGTTGCATTTAACATTTGAGAGGTTTTGCAAAATTATTGCAATTAATTTAATGCATTTAACACCCACTGTGGGTCGCTAGATGACTTTAATGCAAGGCCATCACTGCATTTAACATTGCAGCAGCCTGCAAAGTTATCCTAATACGATGCATTAGTCCCGTTTAACATTTGAGAGGTTTTGCAGGATTATTATTGCATTTCACATCGCAGGTGTTGCAATATTTCTTTAATGCAAGGCGATCACTGCATTTAACATTGCAGCAGCCTGAAAAGTCATCCTAATGCGATGCATTTGTTGCATTTAACATTTGAGAGGTTTTGCAAAATTATTGCAATTAATTTAATGCATATAACATCCATTGGGGGTCGCTAGATGACTTTAATGCAAGGCCATCACTGCATTTAACATTGCAGTAGCCTGCAAAGTTATCCTAATACGATGCATTAGTCACGTTTAACATTTGAGAGGTTTTGCAGGATTATTATTGCATTTCACATCGCAGGGTGTTGCAATATTTCTTTAATGCAAGGCGATCACTGCATTTAACATTGCAGCAGCCTGAAAAGTCATCCTAATGCGATGCCGGGGGTAGTAAATACAATAATAATACTATAGTAATAATAATTTATATTATTAATAATAAGAATAAATCAAAGATTGATTGATTGATTGATCGATCAGTGGGTGGGTGGATGGATGTCAGGAATTTGAGAGATTTTGCATGATTATTATAATGATTTTAATGCGTTTAATACCCCAGAACAGCTGCAATTTTGCTTTAATGCAAGGCCTGCGCTGCATTTAACATTGCAGGAGCCTAATTGCATTTAACATTTGAGAGGATTTGCAAAATTATTGCAATTAATTTTATTGCATTTAACATCCCAGGGGGTTGCAATATTGCTTTAATGCAACGCCAGCGCTGCATTTAACAATGCAGCAGCCTGCAAAGTTATCCTAATACGATGCATTAGTCGCATTTAACATTTGAGAGGTTTTGCAGGATTATTATTATTGCATTTCACATCGCAGGGTGTTGCAATATTTCTTTAATGCAAGGCGATCACTGCATTTAACATTGCAGCAGCCTGAAAAGTCATCCTAATGCGATGCATTTGTTGCATTTAACATTTGAGAGGTTTTGCAAAATTATTGCAATTAATTTAATGCATTTAACACCCACTGTGGGTCGCTAGATGACTTTAATGCAAGGCCATCACTGCATTTAACATTGCAGCAGCCTGCAAAGTTATCCTAATACGATGCATTAGTCCCGTTTAACATTTGAGAGGTTTTGCAGGATTATTATTGCATTTCACATCGCAGGGTGTTGCAATATTTCTTTAATGCAAGGCGAAAACTGCATTTAACATTGCAGCAGCCTGAAAAGTCATCCTAATGCGATGCATTTGTTGCATTTAACATTTGAGAGGTTTTGCAAAATTATTGCAATTAATTTAATGCATATAACATCCATTGGGAGTCGCTAGATGACTTTAATGCAAGGCCATCACTGCATTTAACATTGCAGTAGCCTGCAAAGTTATCCTAATACGATGCATTAGTCACGTTTAACATTTGAGAGGTTTTGCAGGATTATTATTGCATTTCACATCGCAGGGTGTTGCAATATTTCTTTAATGCAAGGCGATCACTGCATTTAACATTGCAGCAGCCTGAAAAGTCATCCTAATGCGATGCCGGGGGTAGTAAATACAATAATAATACTATAGTAATAATAATTTATATTATTAATAATAAGAATAAATCAAAGATTGATTGATTGATCGATCGGTGGGTGGATGGATGTCAGGAATTTGAGAGATTTTGCATGATTATTACAATGATTTTAATGCGTTTAATACCCCAGAACAGCTGCAATTTTGCTTTAATGCAAGGCCTGCGCTGCATTTAACATTGCAGGAGCCTAATTGCATTTAACATTTGAGAGGATTTGCAAAATTATTGCAATTAATTTTATTGCATTTAACATCCCAGGGGGTTGCAATATTGCTTTAATGCAACGCCAGCGCTGCATTTTACAATGCAGCAGCCTGCAAAGTTATCCTAATACGATGCATTAGTCGCATTTAACATTTGAGAGGTTTTGCAGGATTATTATTATTGCATTTCACATCGCAGGGTGTTGCAATATTTCTTTAATGCAAGGCGATCACTGCATTTAACATTGCAGCAGCCTGAAAAGTCATCCTAATGCGATGCATTTGTTGCATTTAACATTTGAGAGGTTTTGCAAAATTATTGCAATTAATTTAATGCATTTAACACCCACTGTGGGTCGCTAGATGACTTTAATGCAAGGCCATCACTGCATTTAACATTGCAGCAGCCTGCAAAGTTATCCTAATACGATGCATTAGTCCCGTTTAACATTTGAGAGGTTTTGCAGGATTATTATTGCATTTCACATCGCAGGGTGTTGCAATATTTCTTTAATGCAAGGCGATCACTGCATTTAACATTGCAGCAGCCTGAAAAGTCATCCTAATGCGATGCATTTATTGCATTTAACATTTGAGAGGTTTTGCAAAATTATTGCAATTAATTTAATGCATATAACATCCATTGGGGGTCGCTAGATGACTTTAATGCAAGGCCATCACTGCATTTAACATTGCAGTAGCCTGCAAAGTTATCCTAATACGATGCATTAGTCACGTTTAACATTTGAGAGGTTTTGCAGGATTATTATTGCATTTCACATCGCAGGGTGTTGCAATATTTCTTTAATGCAAGGCGATCACTGCATTTAACATTGCAGCAGCCTGAAAAGTCATCCTAATGCGATGCCGGGGGTAGTAAATACAATAATAATACTATAGTAATAATAATTTATATTATTAATAATAAGAATAAATCAAAGATTGATTGATTGATCGATCGGTGGGTGGGTGGGTGGATGGATGTCAGGAATTTGAGAGATTTTGCATGATTATTACAATGATTTTAATGCGTTTAATACACCAGAACAGCTGCAATTTTGCTTTAATGCAAGGCCTGCGCTGCATTTAACATTGCAGGAGCCTAATTGCATTTAACATTTGAGAGGATTTGCAAAATTATTGCAATTAATTTTATTGCATTTAACATCCCAGGGGTTGCAATATTGCTTTAATGCAACGCCAGCGCTGCATTTAACAATGCAGCAGCCTGCAAAGTTATCCTAATACGATGCATTAGTCGCATTTAACATTTGAGAGGTTTTGCAGGATTATTATTATTGCATTTCACATCGCAGGGTGTTGCAATATTTCTTTAATGCAAGGCGATCACTGCATTTAACATTGCAGCAGCCTGAAAAGTCATCCTAATGCGATGCATTTGTTGCATTTAACATTTGAGAGGTTTTGCAAAATTATTGCAATTAATTTAATGCATTTAACACCCACTGTGGGTCGCTAGATGACTTTAATGCAAGGCCATCACTGCATTTAACATTGCAGCAGCCTGCAAAGTTATCCTAATATGATGCATTAGTCCGTTTAACATTTGAGAGGTTTTGCAGGATTATTATTGCATTTCACATCGCAGGGTGTTGCAATATTTCTTTAATGCAAGGCGATCACTGCATTTAACAGTGCAGCAGCCTGAAAAGTCATCCTAATGCGATGCATTTGTTGCATTTAACATTTGAGAGGTTTTGCAAAATTATTGCAATTAATTTAATGCATATAACATCCATTGGGGGTCGCTAGATGACTTTAATGCAAGGCCATCACTGCATTTAACATTGCAGTAGCCTGCAAAGTTATCCTAATACGATGCATTAGTCACGTTTAACATTTGAGAGGTTTTGCAGGATTATTATTGCATTTCACATCGCAGGGTGTTGCAATATTTCTTTAATGCAAGGCGATCACTGCATTTAACATTGCAGCAGCCTGAAAAGTCATCCTAATGCGATGTCGGGGGTAGTAAATACAATAATAATACTATAGTAATAATAATTTATATTATTAATAATAAGAATAAATCAAAGATTGATTGATTGATCGATCGGTGGGTGGGTGGATGGATGTCAGGAATTTGAGAGATTTTGCATGATTATTACAATGATTTTAATGCGTTTAATACCCCAGAACAGCTGCAATTTTGCTTTAATGCAAGGCCTGCGCTGCATTTAACATTGCAGGAGCCTAATTGCATTTAACATTTGAGAGGATTTGCAAAATTATTGCAATTAATTTTATTGCATTTAACATCCCAGGGGGTTGCAATATTGCTTTAATGCAATGCCAGCGCTGCATTTTACAATGCAGCAGCCTGCAAAGTTATCCTAATACGATGCATTAGTCGCATTTAACATTTGAGAGGTTTTGCAGGATTATTATTATTGCATTTCACATCGCAGGGTGTTGCAATATTTCTTTAATGCAAGGCGATCACTGCATTTAACATTGCAGCAGCCTGAAAAGTCATCCTAATGCGATGCCGGGGGTAGTAAATACAATAATAATACTATAGTAATAATAATTTATATTATTAATAATAAGAATAAATCAAAGATTGATTGATTGATCGATCGGTGGGTGGGTGGGTGGATGGATGTCAGGAATTTGAGAGATTTTGCATGATTATTACAATGATTTTAATGCGTTTAATACCCCAGAACAGCTGCAATTTTGCTTTAATGCAAGGCCTGCGCTGCATTTAACATTGCAGGAGCCTAATTGCATTTAACATTTGAGAGGATTTGCAAAATTATTGCAATTAATTTTATTGCATTTAACATCCCAGGGGGTTGCAATATTGCTTTAATGCAATGCCAGCGCTGCATTTTACAATGCAGCAGCCTGCAAAGTTATCCTAATACGATGCATTAGTCGCATTTAACATTTGAGAGGTTTTGCAGGATTATTATTATTGCATTTCACATCGCAGGGTGTTGCAATATTTCTTTAATGCAAGGCGATCACTGCATTTAACATTGCAGCAGCCTGAAAAGTCATCCTAATGCGATGCCGGGGGTAGTAAATACAATAATAATACTATAGTAATAATAATTTATATTATTAATAATAAGAATAAATCAAAGATTGATTGATTGATCGATCGGTGGGTGGGTGGGTGGATGGATGTCAGGAATTTGAGAGATTTTGCATGATTATTACAATGATTTTAATGCGTTTAATACCCCAGAACAGCTGCAATTTTGCTTTAATGCAAGGCCTGCGCTGCATTTAACATTGCAGGAGCCTAATTGCATTTAACATTTGAGAGGATTTGCAAAATTATTGCAATTAATTTTATTGCATTTAACATCCCAGGGGGTTGCAATATTGCTTTAATGCAACGCCAGCGCTGCATTTAACAATGCAGCAGCCTGCAAAGTTATCCTAATACGATGCATTAGTCGCATTTAACATTTGAGAGGTTTTGCAGGATTATTATTATTGCATTTCACATCGCAGGGTGTTGCAATATTTCTTTAATGCAAGGCGATCACTGCATTTAACATTGCAGCAGCCTGAAAAGTCATCCTAATGCGATGCATTTGTTGCATTTAACATTTGAGAGGTTTTGCAAAATTATTGCAATTAATTTAATGCATTTAACACCCACTGTGGGTCGCTAGATGACTTTAATGCAAGGCCATCACTGCATTTAACATTGCAGCAACCTGCAAAGTTATCCTAATACGATGCATTAGTCCCGTTTAACATTTGAGAGGTTTTGCAGGATTATTATTGCATTTCACATCGCAGGGTGTTGCAATATTTCTTTAATGCAAGGCGATCACTGCATTTAACATTGCAGCAGCCTGAAAAGTCATCCTAATGCGATGCATTTGTTGCATTTAACATTTGAGAGGTTTTGCAAAATTATTGCAATTAATTTAATGCATATAACATCCATTGGGGGTCGCTAGATGACTTTAATGCAAGGCCATCACTGCATTTAACATTGCAGTAGCCTGCAAAGTTATCCTAATACGATGCATTAGTCACGTTTAACATTTGAGAGGTTTTGCAGGATTATTATTGCATTTCACATCGCAGGGTGTTGCAATATTTCTTTAATGCAAGGCGATCACTGCATTTAACATTGCAGCAGCCTGAAAAGTCATCCTAATGCGATGCCGGGGGTAGTAAATACAATAATAATACTATAGTAATAATAATTTATATTATTAATAATAAGAATAAATCAAAGATTGATTGATTGATCGATCGGTGGGTGGGTGGGTGGATGGATGTCAGGAATTTGAGAGATTTTGCATGATTATTACAATGATTTTAATGCGTTTAATACCCCAGAACAGCTGCAATTTTGCCTTAATGCAAGGCCTGCGCTGCATTTAACATTGCAGGAGCCTAATTGCATTTAACATTTGAGAGGATTTGCAAAATTATTGCAATTAATTTTATTGCATTTAACATCCCAGGGGGTTGCAATATTGCTTTAATGCAACGCCAGCGCTGCATTTAACAATGCAGCATCCTGCAAAGTTATCCTAATACGATGCATTAGTCGCATTTAACATTTGAGAGGTTTTGCAGGATTATTATTATTGCATTTCACATCGCAGGGTGTTGCAATATTTCTTTAATGCAAGGCGATTACTGCATTTAACATTGCAGCAGCCTGAAAAGTCATCCTAATGCGATGCATTTGTTGCATTTAACATTTGAGAGGTTTTGCAAAATTATTGCAATTAATTTAATGCATTTAACACCCACTGTGGGTCGCTAGATGACTTTAATGCAAGGCCATCACTGCATTTAACATTGCAGCAGCCTGCAAAGTTATCCTAATACGATGCATTAGTCCCGTTTAACATTTGAGAGGTTTTGCAGGATTATTATTGCATTTCACATCGCAGGGTGTTGCAATATTTCTTTAATGCAAGGCGATCACTGCATTTAACATTGCAGCAGCCTGAAAAGTCATCCTAATGCGATGCATTTATTGCATTTAACATTTGAGAGGTTTTGCAAAATTATTGCAATTAATTTAATGCATATAACATCCATTGGGGGTCGCTAGATGACTTTAATGCAAGGCCATCACTGCATTTAACATTGCAGTAGCCTGCAAAGTTATCCTAATACGATGCATTAGTCACGTTTAACATTTGAGAGGTTTTGCAGGATTATTATTGCATTTCACATCGCAGGGTGTTGCAATATTTCTTTAATGCAAGGCGATCACTGCATTTAACATTGCAGCAGCCTGAAAAGTCATCCTAATGTGATGCCGGGGGTAGTAAATACAATAATAATACTATAGTAATAATAATTTATATTATTAATAATAAGAATAAATCAAAGATTGATTGATTGATCGATCGGTGGGTGGGTGGATGGATGTCAGGAATTTGAGAGATTTTGCATGATTATTACAATGATTTTAATGCGTTTAATACCCCAGAACAGCTGCAATTTTGCCTTAATGCAAGGCCTGCGCTGCATTTAACATTGCAGGAGCCTAATTGCATTTAACATTTGAGAGGATTTGCAAAATTATTGCAATTAATTTTATTGCATTTAACATCCCAGGGGGTTGCAATATTGCTTTAATGCAACGCCAGCGCTGCATTTAACAATGCAGCAGCCTGCAAAGTTATCCTAATACGATGCATTAGTCGCATTTAACATTTGAGAGGTTTTGCAGGATTATTATTATTGCATTTCACATCGCAGGGTGCTGCAATATTTCTTTAATGCAAGGCGATCACTGCATTTAACATTGCAGCAGCCTGAAAAGTCATCCTAATGCGATGCATTTGTTGCATTTAACATTTGAGAGGTTTTGCAAAATTATTGCAATTAATTTAATGCATTTAACACCCACTGTGGGTCGCTAGATGACTTTAATGCAAGTCCATCACTGCATTTAACATTGCAGCAGCCTGCAAAGTTATCCTAATACGATGCATTAGTCCCGTTTAACATTTGAGAGGTTTTGCAGGATTATTATTGCATTTCACATCGCAGGGTGTTGCAATATTTCTTTAATGCAAGGCGATCACTGCATTTAACATTGCAGCAGCCTGAAAAGTCATCCTAATGCGATGCATTTATTGCATTTAACATTTGAGAGGTTTTGCAAAATTATTGCAATTAATTTAATGCATATAACATCCATTGGGGGTCGCTAGATGACTTTAATGCAAGGCCATCACTGCATTTAACATTGCAGTAGCCTGCAAAGTTATCCTAATACGATGCATTAGTCACGTTTAACATTTGAGAGGTTTTGCAGGATTATTATTGCATTTCACATCGCAGGGTGTTGCAATATTTCTTTAATGCAAGGCGATCACTGCATTTAACATTGCAGCAGCCTGAAAAGTCATCCTAATGCGATGCCGGGGGTAGTAAATACAATAATAATACTATAGTAATAATAATTTATATTATTAATAATAAGAATAAATCAAAGATTGATTGATTGATCGATCGGTGGGTGGGTGGGTGGATGGATGTCAGGAATTTGAGAGATTTTGCATGATTATTACAATGATTTTAATGCGTTTAATACCCCAGAACAGCTGCAATTTTGCTTTAATGCAAGGCCTGCGCTGCATTTAACATTGCAGGAGCCTAATTGCATTTAACATTTGAGAGGATTTGCAAAATTATTGCAATTAATTTTATTGCATTTAACATCCCAGGGGGTTGCAATATTGCTTTAATGCAATGCCAGCGCTGCATTTTACAATGCAGCAGCCTGCAAAGTTATCCTAATATGATGCATTAGTCGCATTTAACATTTGAGAGGTTTTGCAGGATTATTATTATTGCATTTCACATCGCAGGGTGTTGCAATTTTTCTTTAATGCAAGGCGATCACTGCATTTAACATTGCAGCAGCCTGAAAAGTCATCCTAATGCGATGCATTTGTTGCATTTAACATTTGAGAGGTTTTGCAATATTATTGCAATTAATTTAATGCATTTAACACCCACTGTGGGTCGCTAGGTGACTTTAATGCAAGGCCATCACTGCATTTAACATTGCAGCAGCCTGCAAAGTTATCCTAATACGATGCATTAGTCCCGTTTAACATTTGAGAGGTTTTGCAGGATTATTATTGCATTTCACATCGCAGGGTGTTGCAATATTTCTTTAATGCAAGGCGATCACTGCATTTAACATTGCAGCAGCCTGAAAAGTCATCCTAATGCGATGCATTTATTGCATTTAACATTTGAGAGGTTTTGCAAAATTATTGCAATTAATTTAATGCATATAACATCCATTGGGGGTCGCTAGATGACTTTAATGCAAGGCCATCACTGCATTTAACATTGCAGTAGCCTGCAAAGTTATCCTAATACGATGCATTAGTCACGTTTAACATTTGAGAGGTTTTGCAGGATTATTATTGCATTTCACATCGCAGGGTGTTGCAATATTTCTTTAATGCAAGGCGATCACTGCATTTAACATTGCAGCAGCCTGAAAAGTCATCCTAATGCGATGCCGGGGGTAGTAAATACAATAATAATACTATAGTAATAATAATTTATATTATTAATAATAAGAATAAATCAAAGATTGATTGATTGATCGATCGGTGGGTGGGTGGGTGGATGGATGTCAGGAATTTGAGAGATTTTGCATGATTATTACAATGATTTTAATGCGTTTAATACCCCAGAACAGCTGCAATTTTGCTTTAATGCAAGGCCTGCGCTGCATTTAACATTGCAGGAGCCTAATTGCATTTAACATTTGAGAGGATTTGCAAAATTATTGCAATTAATTTTATTGCATTTAACATCCCAGGGGGTTGCAATATTGCTTTAATGCAACGCCAGCGCTGCATTTTACAATGCAGCAGCCTGCAAAGTTATCCTAATATGATGCATTAGTCGCATTTAACATTTGAGAGGTTTTGCAGGATTATTATTATTGCATTTCACATCGCAGGGTGTTGCAATATTTCTTTAATGCAAGGCGATCACTGCATTTAACATTGCAGCAGCCTGAAAAGTCATCCTAATGCGATGCATTTGTTGCATTTAACATTTGAGAGGTTTTGCAATATTATTGCAATTAATTTAATGCATTTAACACCCACTGTGGTGTCGCTAGGTGACTTTAATGCAAGGCCATCACTGCATTTAACATTGCAGCAGCTTGCAAAGTTATCCTAATACGATGCATTAGTCCGGTTTAACATTTGAGAGGTTTTGCAGGATTATTATTGCATTTCACATCGCAGGGTGTTGCAATATTTCTTTAATGCAAGGCGATCACTGCATTTAACATTGCAGCAGCCTGAAAAGTCATCCTAATGCGATGCCGGGGGTAGTAAATACAATAATAATACTATAGTAATAATAATTTATATTATTAATAATAAGAATAAATCAAAGATTGATTGATTGATCGATCGGTGGGTGGGTGGGTGGATGGATGTCAGGAATTTGAGAGATTTTGCATGATTATTACAATGATTTTAATGCGTTTAATACCCCAGAACAGCTGCAATTTTGCTTTAATGCAAGGCCTGCGCTGCATTTAACATTGCAGGAGCCTAATTGCATTTAACATTTGAGAGGATTTGCAAAATTATTGCAATTAATTTTATTGCATTTAACATCCCAGGGGGTTGCAATATTGCTTTAATGCAATGCCAGCGCTGCATTTTACAATGCAGCAGCCTGCAAAGTTATCCTAATATGATGCATTAGTCGCATTTAACATTTGAGAGGTTTTGCAGGATTATTATTATTGCATTTCACATCGCAGGGTGTTGCAATATTTCTTTAATGCAAGGCGATCACTGCATTTAACATTGCAGCAGCCTGAAAAGTCATCCTAATGCGATGCATTTGTTGCATTTAACATTTGAGAGGTTTTGCAATATTATTGCAATTAATTTAATGCATTTAACACCCACTGTGGGTCGCTAGGTGACTTTAATGCAAGGCCATCACTGCATTTAACATTGCAGCAGCCTGCAAAGTTATCCTAATACGATGCATTAGTCCCGTTTAACATTTGAGAGGTTTTGCAGGATTATTATTGCATTTCACATCGCAGGGTGTTGCAATATTTCTTTAATGCAAGGCGATCACTGCATTTAACATTGCAGCAGCCTGAAAAGTCATCCTAATGCGATGCATTTATTGCATTTAACATTTGAGAGGTTTTGCAAAATTATTGCAATTAATTTAATGCATATAACATCCATTGGGGGTCGCTAGATGACTTTAATGCAAGGCCATCACTGCATTTAACATTGCAGTAGCCTGCAAAGTTATCCTAATACGATGCATTAGTCACGTTTAACATTTGAGAGGTTTTGCAGGATTATTATTGCATTTCACATCGCAGGGTGTTGCAATATTTCTTTAATGCAAGGCGATCACTGCATTTAACATTGCAGCAGCCTGAAAAGTCATCCTAATGCGATGCCGGGGGTAGTAAATACAATAATAATACTATAGTAATAATAATTTATATTATTAATAATAAGAATAAATCAAAGATTGATTGATTGATCGATCGGTGGGTGGGTGGGTGGATGGATGTCAGGAATTTGAGAGATTTTGCATGATTATTACAATGATTTTAATGCGTTTAATACCCCAGAACAGCTGCAATTTTGCTTTAATGCAAGGCCTGCGCTGCATTTAACATTGCAGGAGCCTAATTGCATTTAACATTTGAGAGGATTTGCAAAATTATTGCAATTAATTTTATTGCATTTAACATCCCAGGGGGTTGCAATATTGCTTTAATGCAACGCCAGCGCTGCATTTTACAATGCAGCAGCCTGCAAAGTTATCCTAATATGATGCATTAGTCGCATTTAACATTTGAGAGGTTTTGCAGGATTATTATTATTGCATTTCACATCGCAGGGTGTTGCAATATTTCTTTAATGCAAGGCGATCACTGCATTTAACATTGCAGCAGCCTGAAAAGTCATCCTAATGCGATGCATTTGTTGCATTTAACATTTGAGAGGTTTTGCAATATTATTGCAATTAATTTAATGCATTTAACACCCACTGTGGTGTCGCTAGGTGACTTTAATGCAAGGCCATCACTGCATTTAACATTGCAGCAGCTTGCAAAGTTATCCTAATACGATGCATTAGTCCGGTTTAACATTTGAGAGGTTTTGCAGGATTATTATTGCATTTCACATCGCAGGGTGTTGCAATATTTCTTTAATGCAAGGCGATCACTGCATTTAACATTGCAGCAGCCTGAAAAGTCATCCTAATGCGATGCATTTGTTGCATTTAACATTTGAGAGGTTTTGCAAAATTATTGCAATTAATTTAATGCATACAACATCCATTGGGGGTCGCTAGATGACTTTAATGCAAGCCCATCACTGCATTTAACATTGCAGTAGCCTGCAAAGTTATCCTAATACGATGCATTAGTCACGTTTAACATTTGAGAGGTTTTGCAGGATTATTATTGCATTTCACATCGCAGGGTGTTGCAATATTTCTTTAATGCAAGGCGATCACTGCATTTAACATTGCAGCAGCCTGAAAAGTCATCCTAATGCGATGCCGGGGGTAGTAAATACAATAATAATACTATAGTAATAATAATTTATATTATTAATAATAAGAATAAATCAAAGATTGATTGATTGATCGATCGGTGGGTGGGTGGATGGATGTCAGGAATTTGAGAGATTTTGCATGATTATTACAATGATTTTAATGCGTTTAATACCCCAGAACAGCTGCAATTTTGCTTTAATGCAAGGCCTGCGCTGCATTTAACATTGCAGGAGCCTAATTGCATTTAACATTTGAGAGGATTTGCAAAAATATTGCAATTAATTTTATTGCATTTAACATCCCAGGGGGTTGCAATATTGCTTTAATGCAACGCCAGCGCTGCATTTAACAATGCAGCAGCCTGCAAAGTTATCCTAATACGATGCATTAGTCGCATTTAACATTTGAGAGGTTTTGCAGGATTATTATTATTGCATTTCACATCGCAGGGTGTTGCAATATTTCTTTAATGCAAGGCGATCACTGCATTTAACATTGCAGCAGCCTGAAAAGTCATCCTAATGCGATGCATTTGTTGCATTTAACATTTGAGAGGTTTTGCAAAATTATTGCAATTAATTTAATGCATTTAACACCCACTGTGGGTCGCTAGGTGACTTTAATGCAAGGCCATCACTGCATTTAACATTGCAGTAGCCTGCAAAGTTATCCTAATACGATGCATTAGTCACGTTTAACATTTGAGAGGTTTTGCAGGATTATTATTGCATTTCACATCGCAGGGTGTTGCAATATTTCTTTAATGCAAGGCGATCACTGCATTTAACATTGCAGCAGCCTGAAAAGTCATCCTAATGCGATGCCGGGGGTAGTAAATACAATAATAATACTATAGTAATAATAATTTATATTATTAATAATAAGAATAAATCAAAGATTGATTGATTGATCGATCGGTGGGTGGGTGGATGGATGTCAGGAATTTGAGAGATTTTGCATGATTATTACAATGATTTTAATGCGTTTAATACCCCAGAACAGCTGCAATTTTGCTTTAATGCAAGGCCTGCGCTGCATTTAACATTGCAGGAGCCTAATTGCATTTAACATTTGAGAGGATTTGTAAAATTATTGCAATTAATTTTATTGCATTTAACATCCCAGGGGGTTGCAATATTGCTTTAATGCAACGCCAGCGCTGCATTTTACAATGCAGCAGCCTGCAAAGTTATCCTAATATGATGCATTAGTCGCATTTAACATTTGAGAGGTTTTGCAGGATTATTATTATTGCATTTCACATCGCAGGGTGTTGCAATATTTCTTTAATGCAAGGCGATCACTGCATTTAACATTGCAGCAGCCTGAAAAGTCATCCTAATGCGATGCATTTGTTGCATTTAACATTTGAGAGGTTTTGCAAAATTATTGCAATTAATTTAATGCATTTAACACCCACTGTGGGTCGCTAGGTGACTTTAATGCAAGGCCATCACTGCATTTAACATTGCAGCAGCCTGCAAAGTTATCCTAATACGATGCATTAGTCCGGTTTAACATTTGAGAGGTTTTGCAGGATTATTATTATTGCATTTCACATCGCAGGGTGTTGCAATATTTCTTTAATGCAAGGCGATCACTGCATTTAACATTGCAGCAGCCTGAAAAGTCATCCTAATGCGATGCATTTGTTGCATTTAACATTTGAGAGGTTTTGCAAAATTATTGCAATTAATTTAATGCATTTAACACCCACTGTGGGTCGCTAGATGACTTTAATGCAAGGCCATCACTGCATTTAACATTGCAGCAGCCTGCAAAGTTATCCTAATACGATGCATTAGTCCCGTTTAACATTTGAGAGGTTTTGCAGGATTATTATTGCATTTCACATCGCAGGGTGTTGCAATATTTCTTTAATGCAAGGCGATCACTGCATTTAACATTGCAGCAGCCTGAAAAGTCATCCTAATGCGATGCCGGGGGTAGTAAATACAATAATAATACTATAGTAATAATAATTTATATTATTAATAATAAGAATAAATCAAAGATTGATTGATTGATCGATCGGTGGGTGGGTGGATGGATGTCAGGAATTTGAGAGATTTTGCATGATTATTACAATGATTTTAATGCATTTAATACCCCAGAACAGCTGCAATTTTGCTTTAATGCAAGGCCTGCGCTGCATTTAACATTGCAGGAGCCTAATTGCATTTAACATTTGAGAGGATTTGCAAAATTATTGCAATTAATTTTATTGCATTTAACATCCCAGGGGGTTGCAATATTGCTTTAATGCAACGCCAGCGCTGCATTTAACAATGCAGCAGCCTGCAAAGTTATCCTAATACGATGCATTAGTCGCATTTAACATTTTTTTTATTTTTTTTTTTATATATCTTTTTATTGGAGATAGGTACATCTTTACAGTCATACATTTTTTAATTGATAATATTGTCAATTATTATTATATTGTCTCCAATACCAATACCTTTTGCCCCTTTTTTTTTTTTTTTTAAACTAAATAGAACTAAAGAAATAGATGAAGTAAGAAAAGAAAAGAGAGAGAAGAAAAATAAAAACAAAAACAAACAAAACAAAAAAAAATAAAAAATTAATAAGGATAAGGAAAAAGTTAGTTAAAGAGGAATGGAAAAATTTATTAAAATAACAAAAACTTCATTCGAGATATATTCGTACATTTCAAAGTATAGCATTTCATCCATTCTTTAGTCCGAGTGCTAGTCAGGTTCCTGTGCTGAACTATTCTGACCCTTTAAGTAATCAATAAAAGGAGACCATGTTCCAATGAATAATTCCTGTTTGTCCAACAGGAAAAATCTGATTCTTTCCACGTTTAAGGTCTCCGTCATTTCTATAATCCACATTTTGATTGTGGGGGCCGTAGGTCCTTTCCAAAATTTTAGAATTAATTTTTTTCCTGTTATTAAACTATAATCAATAAAGTTTCTTTGTGTTGTTCTAAATGTTTGATTTGATTCTAATATTCCAAGTATAATTAATTTTGGATCTGGGTCCAATTGTGTGCTGGTTACTTTAGATATTATACTAAAAATATTTACCCAGAATTTTTTAATTTTTATACAGTTTGCAAACATATGCGATAATGTAGCTTCTAAATGTTGACATTTATCACATTTAGGTGAGATATGTTGGAAAATTTTATGTAGTTGTGTTTTTGAATAGTGTAACCTATGTATTACTTTAAATTGTATTAGAGAATGTCTGGCGTTTAGTGAACACTGATGTATATGTTGCAAACTTTCTTCCCAAGTATCTTTCGTTATTACTTGGTTTAATTCTTTTTCCCATTTTTGTCTGTATAAGTCCGTGGAAGGAATGTCACTGTCTAATAAGATATTATATATATAAGATATTAATTTTTCTGTATTAGGATGTTTGTTCCAACATTCATCAAGAATTTCTGAATTTCTAATTCGAAAATTTTGGGAGTTCGCTTTTACATAATCTCTAAGTTGAAGATATCTGAAATAGTCATTTCCACGAAGACCATAAGTCTGTTGCAACTCCTTAAATGTCAGAAAGGTGCCTTCCTTATAAAGTTGTCCCATATTTTTAATTCCATAATTCTTCCATTGTGTAAAACCCCCGTCTACCCATGAAGGCTTAAACAAAGGATTATTCACAATTGGAAGAAAAAGTGATAAATTATCTAATTTTAATGTCTTTTTTAATTGTTTCCAAATTCGTATAGCACTAAATATTATAGGGTTTCCCCTATAAATTTTTTTGTTTAATTTAGACGTAGCAAATAATATCGAACCGATATCAAAAGGTAAACAATCTTCCTTTTCCATTTTTAACCAGACTGGTTGATGATCTATTTCTCCCAACCAGAAATTCATATTTTTAATATTAACTGCCCAGAAATAAAACAAAAAATTGGGTAAAGCCAGGCCTCCATTTATTTTTGATTTACCCAAGTGTCTTTTATTTATCCTATGATTCTTATAATCCCAGATAAAATCATTAACAATAGAGTCCAATTTTTTAAAAAAGTTTTTTGTCAGATATATCGGAATTGTCTGAAAAAGGTATAATATTTGCGGTAAAAAAATCATTTTTATGGCATTAATTTTGCCAACCATTGAGATAGGGAGTGTTTTCCAATATTGAATATTCTTATGTAGTTTGTTCAGTAATGGGGGGAAATTTGCTTTAAATAATGATGTGTATATCTTAGTTACATAGATACCTAGATATTTAAATCTTTCCTTTACTATTTTAAATGGGAATTGTTGTATTATCTGTTTGTTATGTTCCCTTATTGGCATAATTTCGCTTTTATTCCAATTTATTCTGTATCCTGAAAGTGAACCAAATTGGGTTATTAGCTTTAATAAATTTGGAATACTAATTTCTGGTTTTGTAATGTAAATTAATACGTCATCTGCGTATAGAGAAATTTTATTCACTGTGTCCTTTGTGTTATATCCATGTATTTCCGGATGCCCCCTAACTCTTTCTGCCAATGGCTCAATAGCAAGCGCAAATAATAATGGGGATAACGGGCATCCTTGTCTACAACCTCTAGATAGGCTAAATTTCGATGACAACCTTTGGTTTGTGAATATTCTGGCCGTAGGATTTGTATATAACAGTTTTATCCATGTACAGAATTTCTCCCCTAGCTGCATATTTTCCATCACCGAGAATAAGTAAGACCATTCAACCTGATCAAATGCTTTTTCGGCATCAAGTGAGATTATTGCTAGATCTTCATTAATACTTCTCTTAGAATATATAATATTAAATAATCTTCTTAGATTATAGTATGAATATCGTTTCTGAATGAAGCCTGTTTGGTCAGGGTGTATTAATTTATTCATCACTGTACTTAATCTATGCGCTAGTATTTTAGTTAAAATTTTTTGATCTGTATTTAAAAGTGCAATTGCTCTGTATGATCCCGGGTCTTCCGGATCTTTATCAGCTTTAGGAATAAGTGTTATTATAGATTCATTTAGAGTATCTGGAAGTTTCTGTTGAGTATATATATACTCATACAGTCTATGTAAACGTGGGCTAAGCAAATCATAAAATTTTTTATAAAATTCGGAGCCTAAACCATCTGGTCCTACTGCTTTACCATTTTTTAAAGAACCAATAGACTCCTCAATATCCTTTATCGTAATCTCCCTTTCTAGTACTTCTCTATCTTTTGAATCTAAACCTTGTAAATTACATTTTCTTAAAAAGTCTGCTATTCCTTCTGATTGTGCTACGGTTTTAGTTGAATAAAGGTTCTGATAATATTGGAGAAATCTATCATTTATGTCCTTGGGCATTTTTAATAATTCTCCTGTCTCTGTTCTAATTTTATGAATTATTTTTTCCCCTTCCATTTTTCGTAACTGACGTGCTAATAGTTTTTGTGGTTTGTCTCCAAATTCAAAATGTAATTGTTTTGTTTTTTGATAAAGCTTTATTACTTGCGATGCATTTGTTGCATTTAACATTTGAGAGGTTTTGCAAAATTATTGCAATTAATTTAATGCATATAACATCCATTGGGGGTCGCTAGATGACTTTAATGCAAGGCCATCACTGCATTTAACATTGCAGTAGCCTGCAAAGTTATCCTAATACGATGCATTAGTCACGTTTAACATTTGAGAGGTTTTGCAGGATTATTATTGCATTTCACATCGCAGGGTGTTGCAATATTTCTTTAATGCAAGGCGATCACTGCATTTAACATTGCAGCAGCCTGAAAAGTCATCCTAATGCGATGCCGGGGGTAGTAAATACAATAATAATACTATAGTAATAATAATTTATATTATTAATAATAAGAATAAATCAAAGATTGATTGATTGATCGATCGATCGGTGGGTGGGTGGGTGGATGGATGTCAGGAATTTGAGAGATTTTGCATGATTATTACAATGATTTTAATGCGTTTAATACCCCAGAACAGCTGCAATTTTGCTTTAATGCAAGGCCTGCGCTGCATTTAACATTGCAGGAGCCTAATTGCATTTAACATTTGAGAGGATTTGCAAAAATATTGCAATTAATTTTATTGCATTTAACATCCCAGGGGGTTGCAATATTGCTTTAATGCAACGCCAGCGCTGCATTTAACAATGCAGCAGCCTGCAAAGTTATCCTAATACGATGCATTAGTCGCATTTAACATTTGAGAGGTTTTGCAGGATTATTATTATTGCATTTCACATCGCAGGGTGTTGCAATATTTCTTTAATGCAAGGCGATCACTGCATTTAACATTGCAGCAGCCTGAAAAGTCATCCTAATGCGATGCATTTGTTGCATTTAACATTTGAGAGGTTTTGCAAAATTATTGCAATTAATTTAATGCATTTAACACCCACTGTGGGTCGCTAGATGACTTTAATGCAAGGCCATCACTGCATTTAACATTGCAGCAACCTGCAAAGTTATCCTAATACGATGCATTAGTCCCATTTAACATTTGAGAGGTTTTGCAGGATTATTATTGCATTTCACTTCGCAGGGTGTTGCAATATTTCTTTAATGCAAGGCGATCACTTCATTTAACATTGCAGCAGCCTGAAAAGTCATCCTAATGCGATGCATTTGTTGCATTTAACATTTGAGAGGTTTTGCAAAATTATTGCAATTAATTTAATGCATATAACATCCATTGGGGGTCGCTAGATGACTTTAATGCAAGGCCATCACTGCATTTAACATTGCAGTAGCCTGCAAAGTTATCCTAATATGATGCATTAGTCACGTTTAACATTTGAGAGGTTTTGCAGGATTATTATTGCATTTCACATCGCAGGGTGTTGCAATATTTCTTTAATGCAAGGCGATCACTGCATTTAACATTGCAGCAGCCTGAAAAGTCATCCTAATGCGATGCCGGGGGTAGTAAATACAATAATAATACTATAGTAATAATAATTTATATTATTAATAATAAGAATAAATCAAAGATTGATTGATTGATTGATCGATCGGTGGGTGGGTGGACGGATGTCAGGAATTTGAGAGATTTTGCATGATTATTACAATGATTTTAATGCGTTTAATACCCCAGAACAGCTGCAATTTTGCCTTAATGCAAGGCCTGCGCTGCATTTAACATTGCAGGAGCCTAATTGCATTTAACATTTGAGAGGATTTGCAAAATTATTGCAATTAATTTTATTGCATTTAACATCCCAGGGGGTTGCAATATTGCTTTAATGCAACGCCAGCGCTGCATTTAACAATGCAGCAGCCTGCAAAGTTATCCTAATACGATGCATTAGTCGCATTTAACATTTGAGAGGTTTTGCAGGATTATTATTATTGCATTTCACATCGCAGGGTGTTGCAATATTTCTTTAATGCAAGGCGATCACTGCATTTAACATTGCAGCAGCCTGAAAAGTCATCCTAATGCGATGCATTTGTTGCATTTAACATTTGAGAGGTTTTGCAAAATTATTGCAATTAATTTAATGCATTTAACACCCACTGTGGGTCGCTAGATGACTTTAATGCAAGGCCATCACTGCATTTAACATTGCAGCAGCCTGCAAAGTTATCCTAATACGATGCATTAGTCCCGTTTAACATTTGAGAGGTTTTGCAGGATTATTATTGCATTTCACATCGCAGGGTGTTGCAATATTTCTTTAATGCAAGGCGATCACTGCATTTAACATTGCAGCAGCCTGAAAAGTCATCCTAATGCGATGCATTTGTTGCATTTAACATTTGAGAGGTTTTGCAAAATTATTGCAATTAATTTAATGCATATAACATCCATTGGGGGTCGCTAGATGACTTTAATGCAAGGCCATCACTGCATTTAACATTGCAGTAGCCTGCAAAGTTATCCTAATACGATGCATTAGTCACGTTTAACATTTGAGAGGTTTTGCAGGATTATTATTGCATTTCACATCGCAGGGTGTTGCAATATTTCTTTAATGCAAGGCGATCACTGCATTTAACATTGCAGCAGCCTGAAAAGTCATCCTAATGCGATGCCGGGGGTAGTAAATACAATAATAATACTATAGTAATAATAATTTATATTATTAATAATAAGAATAAATCAAAGATTGATTGATTGATCGATCGGTGGGTGGGTGGATGGATGTCAGGAATTTGAGAGATTTTGCATGATTATTACAATGATTTTAATGCGTTTAATACCCCAGAACAGCTGCAATTTTGCTTTAATGCAAGTCCTGCGCTGCATTTAACATTGCAGGAGCCTAATTGCATTTAACATTTGAGAGGATTTGCAAAATTATTGCAATTAATTTTATTGCATTTAACATCCCAGGGGGTTGCAATATTGCTTTAATGCAACGCCAGCGCTGCATTTAACAATGCAGCAGCCTGCAAAGTTATCCTAATACGATGCATTAGTCGCATTTAACATTTGAGAGGTTTTGCAGGATTATTATTATTGCATTTCACATTGCAGGGTGTTGCAATATTTCTTTAATGCAAGGCGATCACTGCATTTAACATTGCAGCAGCCTGAAAAGTCATCCTAATGCGATGCATTTGTTGCATTTAACATTTGAGAGGTTTTGCAAAATTATTGCAATTAATTTAATGCATTTAACACCCACTGTGGGTCGCTAGATGACTTTAATGCAAGGCCATCACTGCATTTAACATTGCAGCAGCCTGCAAAGTTATCCTAATACGATGCATTAGTCCCGTTTAACATTTGAGAGGTTTTGCAGGATTATTATTGCATTTCACATCGCAGGGTGTTGCAATATTTCTTTAATGCAAGGCGATCACTGCATTTAACATTGCAGCAGCCTGAAAAGTCATCCTAATGCGATGCATTTGTTGCATTTAACATTTGAGAGGTTTTGCAAAATTATTGCAATTAATTTAATGCATATAACATCCATTGGGGGTCGCTAGATGACTTTAATGCAAGGCCATCACTGCATTTAACATTGCAGTAGCCTGCAAAGTTATCCTAATACGATGCATTAGTCACGTTTAACATTTGAGAGGTTTTGCAGGATTATTATTGCATTTCACATCGCAGGGTGTTGCAATATTTCTTTAATGCAAGGCGATCACTGCATTTAACATTGCAGCAGCCTGAAAAGTCATCCTAATGCGATGCCGGGGGTAGTAAATACAATAATAATACTATAGTAATAATAATTTATATTATTAATAATAAGAATAAATCAAAGATTGATTGATTGATCGATCGGTGGGTGGGTGGATGGATGTCAGGAATTTGAGAGATTTTGCATGATTATTACAATGATTTTAATGCGTTTAATACCCCAGAACAGCTGCAATTTTGCTTTAATGCAAGGCCTGCGCTGCATTTAACATTGCAGGAGCCTAATTGCATTTAACATTTGAGAGGATTTGCAAAATTATTGCAATTAATTTTATTGCATTTAACATCCCAGGGGGTTGCAATATTGCTTTAATGCAACGCCAGCGCTGCATTTAACAATGCAGCAGCCTGCAAAGTTATCCTAATATGATGCATTAGTCGCATTTAACATTTGAGAGGTTTTGCAGGATTATTATTATTGCATTTCACATCGCAGGGTGTTGCAATATTTCTTTAATGCAAGGCGATCACTGCATTTAACATTGCAGCAGCCTGAAAAGTCATCCTAATGCGATGCATTTGTTGCATTTAACATTTGAGAGGTTTTGCAAAATTATTGCAATTAATTTAATGCATTTAACACCCACTGTGGGTCGCTAGATGACTTTAATGCAAGGCCATCACTGCATTTAACATTGCAGCAGCCTGCAAAGTTATCCTAATACGATGCATTAGTCCCGTTTAACATTTGAGAGGTTTTGCAGGATTATTATTGCATTTCACATCGCAGGGTGTTGCAATATTTCTTTAATGCAAGGCGATCACTGCATTTAACATTGCAGCAGCCTGAAAAGTCATCCTAATGCGATGCATTTGTTGCATTTAACATTTGAGAGGTTTTGCAAAATTATTGCAATTAATTTAATGCATATAACATCCATTGGGGGTCGCTAGATGACTTTAATGCAAGGCCATCACTGCATTTAACATTGCAGTAGCCTGCAAAGTTATCCTAATACGATGCATTAGTCACGTTTAACATTTGAGAGGTTTTGCAGGATTATTATTGCATTTCACATCGCAGGGTGTTGCAATATTTCTTTAATGCAAGGCGATCACTGCATTTAACATTGCAGCAGCCTGAAAAGTCATCCTAATGCGATGCCGGGGGTAGTAAATACAATAATAATACTATAGTAATAATAATTTATATTATTAATAATAAGAATAAATCAAAGATTGATTGATTGATCGATCGGTGGGTGGGTGGGTGGATGGATGTCAGGAATTTGAGAGATTTTGCATGATTATTACAATGATTTTAATGCGTTTAATACCCCAGAACAGCTGCAATTTTGCTTTAATGCAAGGCCTGCGCTGCATTTAACATTGCAGGAGCCTAATTGCATTTAACATTTGAGAGGATTTGCAAAATTATTGCAATTAATTTTATTGCATTTAACATCCCATGGGGTTGCAATATTGCTTTAATGCAACGCCAGCGCTGCATTTAACAATGCAGCAGCCTGCAAAGTTATCCTAATACGATGCATTAGTCGCATTTAACATTTGAGAGGTTTTGCAGGATTATTATTATTGCATTTCACATCGCAGGGTGTTGCAATATTTCTTTAATGCAAGGCGATCACTGCATTTAACATTGCAGCAAGCCTGAAAAGTCATCCTAATGCGATGCATTTGTTGCATTTAACATTTGAGAGGTTTTGCAAAATTATTGCAATTAATTTAATGCATTTAACACCCACTGTGGGTCGCTAGATGACTTTAATGCAAGGCCATCACTGCATTTAACATTGCAGCAGCCTGCAAAGTTATCCTAATACGATGCATTAGTCCCGTTTAACATTTGAGAGGTTTTGCAGGATTATTATTGCATTTCACATCGCAGGGTGTTGCAATATTTCTTTAATGCAAGGCGATCACTGCATTTAACATTGCAGCAGCCTGAAAAGTCATCCTAATGCGATGCATTTGTTGCATTTAACATTTGAGAGGTTTTGCAAAATTATTGCAATTAATTTAATGCATATAACATCCATTGGGGGTCGCTAGATGACTTTAATGCAAGGCCATCACTGCATTTAACATTGCAGTAGCCTGCAAAGTTATCCTAATACGATGCATTAGTCACGTTTAACATTTGAGAGGTTTTGCAGGATTATTATTGCATTTCACATCGCAGGGTGTTGCAATATTTCTTTAACGCAAGGCGATCACTGCATTTAACATTGCAGCAGCCTGAAAAGTCATCCTAATGCGATGCCGGGGGTAGTAAATACAATAATAATACTATAGTAATAATAATTTATATTATTAATAATAAGAATAAATCAAAGATTGATTGATTGATCGATCGATCGGTGGGTGGGTGGATGGATGTCAGGAATTTGAGAGATTTTGCATGATTATTACAATGATTTTAATGCGTTTAATACCCCAGAACAGCTGCAATTTTGCTTTAATGCAAGGCCTGCGCTGCATTTAACATTGCAGGAGCCTAATTGCATTTAACATTTGAGAGAATTTGCAAAATTATTGCAATTAATTTTATTGCATTTAACATCCCAGGGGGTTGCAATATTGCTTTAATGCAATGCCAGCGCTGCATTTTACAATGCAGCAGCCTGCAAAGTTATCCTAATACGATGCATTAGTCGCATTTAACATTTGAGAGGTTTTGCAGGATTATTATTATTGCATTTCACATCGCAGGGTGTTGCAATATTTCTTTAATGCAAGGCGATCACTGCATTTAACATTGCAGCAGCCTGAAAAGTCATCCTAATGCGATGCATTTGTTGCATTTAACATTTGAGAGGTTTTGCAAAATTATTGCAATTAATTTAATGCATTTAACACCCACTGTGGGTCGCTAGATGACTTTAATGCAAGGCCATCACTGCATTGAACATTGCAGCAGCCTGCAAAGTTATCCTAATACTATGCATTAGTCCCGTTTAACATTTGAGAGGTTTTGCAGGATTATTATTGCATTTCACATCGCAGGATGTTGCAATATTTCTTTAATGCAAGGCGATCACTGCATTTAACATTGCAGCAGCCTGAAAAGCCATCCTAATGCGATGCATTTGTTGCATTTAACATTTGAGAGGTTTTGCAAAATTATTGCAATTAATTTAATGCATATAACATCCATTGGGGGTCGCTAGATGACTTTAATGCAAGGCCATCACTGCATTTAACATTGCAGTAGCCTGCAAAGTTATCCTAATACGATGCATTAGTCACGTTTAACATTTGAGAGGTTTTGCAGGATTATTATTGCATTTCACATCGCAGGGTGTTGCAATATTTCTTTAATGCAAGGCGATCACTGCATTTAACATTGCAGCAGCCTGAAAAGTCATCCTAATGCGATGCCGGAGGTAGTAAATACAATAATAATAATATAGTAATAATAATTTATATTATTAATAATAAGAATAAATCAAAGATTGATTGATTGATCGATCGGTGGGTGGGTGGGTGGGTGGATGGATGTCAGGAATTTGAGAGATTTTGCATGATTATTACAATGATTTTAATGCGTTTAATACCCCAGAACAGCTGCAATTTTGCTTTAATGCAAGGCCTGCGCTGCATTTAACATTGCAGGAGCCTAATTGCATTTAACATTTGAGAGGATTTGCAAAATTATTGCAATTAATTTTATTGCATTTAACATCCCAGGGGGTTGCAATATTGCTTTAATGCAACGCCAGCGCTGCATTTAACAATGCAGCAGCCTGCAAAGTTATCCTAATACGATGCATTAGTCGCATTTAACATTTGAGAGGTTTTGCAGGATTATTATTATTGCATTTCACATCGCAGGGTGTTGCAATATTTCTTTAATGCAAGGCGATCACTGCATTTAACATTGCAGCAGCCTGAAAAGTCATCCTAATGCGATGCATTTGTTGCATTTAACATTTGAGAGGTTTTGCAAAATTATTGCAATTAATTTAATGCATTTAACACCCACTGTGGGTCGCTAGATGACTTTAATGCAAGGCCATCACTGCATTTAACATTGCAGCAGCCTGCAAAGTTATCCTAATACGATGCATTAGTCCCGTTTAACATTTGAGAGGTTTTGCAGGATTATTATTGCATTTCACATCGCAGGGTGTTGCAATATTTCTTTAATGCAAGGCGATCACTGCATTTAACATTGCAGCAGCCTGAAAAGTCATCCTAATGCGATGCATTTGTTGCATTTAACATTTGAGAGGTTTTGCAAAATTATTGCAATTAATTTAATGCATATAACATCCATTGGGGGTCGCTAGATGACTTTAATGCAAGGCCATCACTGCATTTAACATTGCAGTAGCCTGCAAAGTTATCCTAATACGATGCATTAGTCACGTTTAACATTTGAGAGGTTTTGCAGGATTATTATTGCATTTCACATCGCAGGGTGTTGCAATATTTCTTTAATGCAAGGCGATCACTGCATTTAACATTGCAGCAGCCTGAAAAGTCATCCTAATGCGATGCATTTGTTGCATTTAACATTTGAGAGGTTTTGCAAAATTATTGCAATTAATTTAATGCATATAACATCCATTGGGGGTCGCTAGATGACTTTAATGCAAGGCCATCACTGCATTTAACATTGCAGTAGCCTGCAAAGTTATACTAATACGATGCATAATTCACGTTTAACATTTGAGAGGTTTTGCAGGATTATTATTGCATTTCACATCGCAGGGTGTTGCAATATTTCTTTAATGCAAGGCGATCACTGCATTTAACATTGCAGCAGCCTGAAAAGTCATCCTAATGCGATGCCGGGGGTAGTAAATACAATAATAATACTATAGTAATAATAATTTATATTATTAATAATAAGAATAAATCAAAGATTGATTGATTGATCGATCGTTGGGTGGGTGGGTGGATGGATGTCAGGAATTTGAGAGATTTTGCATGATTATTATAATGATTTTAATGCGTTTAATACCCCAGAACAGCTGCAATTTTGCTTTAATGCAAGGCCTGCGCTGCATTTAACATTGCAGGAGCCTAATTGCATTTAACATTTGAGAGGATTTGCAAAATTATTGCAATTAATTTTATTGCATTTAACATCCCAGGGGGTTGCAATATTGCTTTAATGCAACGCCAGCGCTGCATTTAACAATGCAGCAGCCTGCAAAGTTATCCTAATACGATGCATTAGTCGCATTTAACATTTGAGAGGTTTTGCAGGATTATTATTATTGCATTTCACATCGCAGGGTGTTGCAATATTTCTTTAATGCAAGGCGATCACTGCATTTAACATTGCAGCAGCCTGAAAAGTCATCCTAATGCGATGCCGGGGGTAGTAAATACAATAATAATACTATAGTAATAATAATTTATATTATTAATAATAAGAATAAATCAAAGATTGATTGATTGATTGATCGATCGGTGGGTGGGTGGGTGGATGGATGTCAGGAATTTGAGAGATTTTGCATGATTATTACAATGATTTTAATGCGTTTAATACCCCAGAACAGATGCAATTTTGCTTTAATGCAAGGCCTGCGCTGCATTTAACATTGCAGGAGCCTAATTGCATTTAACATTTGAGAGGATTTGCAAAATTATTGCAATTAATTTTATTGCATTTAACATCCCAGGGGTTGCTATATTGCTTTAATGCAATGCCAGCGCTGCATTTAACAATGCAGCAGCCTGCAAAGTTATCCTAATACGATGCATTAGTCGCATTTAACATTTGAGAGGTTTTGCAGGATTATTATTATTGCATTTCACATCGCAGGGTGTTGCAATATTTCTTTAATGCAAGGCGATCACTGCATTTAACATTGCAGCAGCCTGAAAAGTCATCCTAATGCGATGCATTTGTTGCATTTAACATTTGAGAGGTTTTGCAAAATTATTGCAATTAATTTAATGCATATAACATCCATTGGGGGTCGCTAGATGACTTTAATGCAAGGCCATCACTGCATTTAACATTGCAGTAGCCTGCAAAGTTATCCTAATACGATGCATTAGTCACGTTTAACATTTGAGAGGTTTTGCAGGATTATTATTGCATTTCACATCGCAGGGTGTTGCAATATTTCTTTAATGCAAGGCGATCACTGCATTTAACATTGCAGCAGCCTGAAAAGTCATCCTAATGTGATGCCGGGGGTAGTAAATACAATAATAATACTATAGTAATAATAATTTATATTATTAATAATAAGAATAAATCAAAGATTGATTGATTGATCGATCGGTGGGTGGGTGGGTGGATGGATGTCAGGAATTTGAGAGATTTTGCATGATTATTATAATGATTTTAATGCGTTTAATACCCCAGAACAGCTGCAATTTTGCTTTAATGCAAGGCCTGCGCTGCATTTAACATTGCAGGAGCCTAATTGCATTTAACATTTGAGGGGATTTGCAAAATTATTGCAATTAATTTTATTGCATTTAACATCCCAGGGGGTTGCAATATTGCTTTAATGCAACGCCAGCGCTGCATTTAACAATGCAGCAGCCTGCAAAGTTATCCTAATACGATGCATTAGTCGCATTTAACATTTGAGAGGTTTTGCAGGATTATTATTATTGCATTTCACATCGCAGGGTGTTGCAATATTTCTTTAATGCAAGGCGATCACTGCATTTAACATTGCAGCAGCCTGAAAAGTCATCCTAATGCGATGCATTTGTTGCATTTAACATTTGAGAGGTTTTGCAAAATTATTGCAATTAATTTAATGCATTTAACACCCACTGTGGGTCGCTAGATGACTTTAATGCAAGGCCATCAATGCATTTAACATTGCAGCAGCCTGCAAAGTTATCCTAATACGATGCATTAGTCCCGTTTAACATTTGAGAGGTTTTGCAGGATTATTATTGCATTTCACATCGCAGGGTGTTGCAATATTTCTTTAATGCAAGGCGATCACTGCATTTAACATTGCAGCAGCCTGAAAAGACATCCTAATGCGATGCATTTGTTGCATTTAACATTTGAGAGGATTTGCAAAATTATTGCAATTAATTTTATTGCATTTAACATCCCAGGGGGTTGCAATATTGCTTTAATGCAACGCCAGCGCTGCATTTAACAATGCAGCAGTCTGCAAAGTTATCCTAATACGATGCATTAGTCGCATTTAACATTTGAGAGGATTTGCAGGATTATTATTATTGCATTTCACATCGCAGGGTCTTGCAATATTTCTTTAATGCAAGGCGATCACTGCATTTAACATTGCAGCAGCCTGAAAAGTCATCCTAATGCGATGCATTTGTTGCATTTAACATTTGAGAGGTTTTGCAAAATTATTGCAATTAATTTAATGCATTTAACACCCACTGTGGGTCGCTAGATGACTTTAATGCAAGGCCATCAATGCATTTAACATTGCAGCAGCCTGCAAAGTTATCCTAATACGATGCATTAGTCACATTTAACATTTGAGAGGTTTTGCAGGATTATTATTGCATTTCACATCGCAGGGTGTTGCAATATTTCTTTAATGCAAGGCGATCACTGCATTTAACATTGCAGCAGCCTGAAAAGTCATCCTAATGCGATGCATTTGTTGCATTTAACATTTGAGAGGTTTTGCAAAATTATTGCAATTAATTTAATGCATATAACATCCATTGGGGGTCGCTAGATGACTTTAATGCAAGGCCATCACTGCATTTAACATTGCAGTAGCCTGCAAAGTTATCCTAATACGATGCATTAGTCACGTTTAACATTTGAGAGGTTTTGCAGGATTATTATTGCATTTCACATCGCAGGGTGTTGCAATATTTCTTTAATGCAAGGCGATCACTGCATTTAACATTGCAGCAGCCTGAAAAGTCATCCTAATGCGATGCCGGGGGTAGTAAATACAATAATAATACTATAGTAATAATAATTTATATTATTAATAATAAGAATAAATCAAAGATTGATTGATTGATCGGTGGGTGGGTGGGTGGATGGATGTCAGGAATTTGAGAGATTTTGCATGATTATTACAATGATTTTAATGCGTTTAATACCCCAGAACAGATGCAATTTTGCTTTAATGCAAGGCCTGCGCTGCATTTAACATTGCAGGAGCCTAATTGCATTTAACATTTGAGAGGATTTGCAAAATTATTGCAATTAATTTTATTGCATTTAACATCCCAGGGGTTGCAATATTGCTTTAATGCAATGCCAGCGCTGCATTTAACAATGCAGCAGCCTGCAAAGTTATCCTAATACGATGCATTAGTCGCATTTAACATTTGAGAAGTTTTGCAGGATTATTATTATTGCATTTCACATCGCAGGGTGTTGCAATATTTCTTTAATGCAAGGCGATCACTGCATTTAACATTGCAGCAGCCTGAAAAGTCATCCTAATGCGATGCATTTGTTGCATTTAACATTTGAGAGGTTTTGCAAAATTATTGCAATTAATTTAATGCATTTAACACCCACTGTGGGTCGCTAGATGACTTTAATGCAAGGCCATCACTGCATTTAACATTGCAGCAGCCTGCAAAGTTATCCTAATACGATGCATTAGTCCCATTTAACATTTGAGAGGTTTTGCAGGATTATTATTGCATTTCACATCGCAGGGTGTTGCAATATTTCTTTAATGCAAGGCGATCACTTCATTTAACATTGCAGCAGCCTGAAAAGTCATCCTAATGCGATGCATTTGTTGCATTTAACATTTGAGAGGTTTTGCAAAATTATTGCAATTAATTTAATGCATATAACATCCATTGGGGGTCGCTAGATGACTTTAATGCAAGGCCATCACTGCATTTAACATTGCAGTAGCCTGCAAAGTTATCCTAATACGATGCATTAGTCACGTTTAACATTTGAGAGGTTTTGCAGGATTATTATTGCATTTCACATCGCAGGGTGTTGCAATATTTCTTTAATGCAAGGCGATCACTGCATTTAACATTGCAGCAGCCTGAAAAGTCATCCTAATGCGATGCCGGGGGTAGTAAATACAATAATAATACTATAGTAATAATAATTTATATTATTAATAATAAGAATAAATCAAAGATTGATTGATTGATCGATCGGTGGGTGGGTGGATGGATGTCAGGAATTTGAGAGATTTTGCATGATTATTACAATGATTTTAATGCGTTTAATACCCCAGAACAGCTGCAATTTTGCTTTAATGCAAGGCCTGCGCTGCATTTAACATTGCAGGAGCCTAATTGCATTTAACATTTGAGAGGATTTGCAAAATTATTGCAATTAATTTTATTGCATTTAACATCCCAGGGGGTTGCAATATTGCTTTAATGCAACGCCAGCGCTGCATTTAACAATGCAGCAGCCTGCAAAGTTATCCTAATACGATGCATTAGTCGCATTTAACATTTGAGAGGTTTTGCAGGATTATTATTATTGCATTTCACATCGCAGGGTGTTGCAATATTTCTTTAATGCAAGGCGATCACTGCATTTAACATTGCAGCAGCCTGAAAAGTCATCCTAATGCGATGCATTTGTTGCATTTAACATTTGAGAGGTTTTGCAAAATTATTGCAATTAATTTAATGCATTTAACACCCACTGTGGGTCGCTAGATGACTTTAATGCAAGGCCATCACTGCATTTAACATTGCAGCAGCCTGCAAAGTTATCCTAATACGATGCATTAGTCCCGTTTAACATTTGAGAGGTTTTGCAGGATTATTATTGCATTTCACATCGCAGGGTGTTGCAATATTTCTTTAATGCAAGGCGATCACTGCATTTAACATTGCAGCAGCCTGAAAAGTCATCCTAATGCGATGCATTTGTTGCATTTAACATTTGAGAGGTTTTGCAAAATTATTGCAATTAATTTAATGCATTTAACACCCACTGTGGGTCGCTAGATGACTTTAATGCAAGGCCATCACTGCATTTAACATTGCAGCAGCCTGCAAAGTTATCCTAATACGATGCATTAGTCCCGTTTAACATTTGAGAGGTTTTGCAGGATTATTATTGCATTTCACATCGCAGGGTGTTGCAATATTTCTTTAATGCAAAGCGATCACTGCATTTAACATTGCAGCAGCCTGAAAAGTCATCCTAATGCGATGCATTAATAATAATAATAATAATACATTTTATTTATATAGTGCTTTTCATATACTCAAAGACGCTTTACAGAGATTTTGAGAACATAGGGAAATTAATAAATAGATAAATAAGTAAATAAATAAATGAACAGAGAAAGGAGACAGTAGGTGAGGTGACCTTCAGTGGTTGAAGGCAGTACTGAACAGATGAGACTTCAGCGATGTTTTGAATGTGGTGAGTGTGGGGGAGTCTCTAACGGTTTGGGGTAGTGAGTTCCATAGGGTGGGAGCAGCGATGGAGAAAGCCCTGTCCCCCCAGGATCTGAGTTTAGTCCGGATGTGGGGGGATAGGAGATTGGCAGCGGCAGAGCGGAGGGTGCAGGTGGGAGTGTGCCTGTGGAGGAGGTCGGTCAGGTAGGATGGGGCCAGGTTATGGAGGTCTTTGTAGGTTATGAGGAGGATTTTGTACTGGATTCTCTGGGGGATGGGGAGCCAGTGGAGTTTATAAAGGACGGGGGTGATATGGTCACGGATCGATTTTAATGATTTTAATGCGTTTAATACCCCAGAACAGCTGCAATTTTGCTTTAATGCAAGGCCTGCGCTGCATTTAACATTGCAGGAGCCTAATTGCATTTAACATTTGAGAGGATTTGCAAAATTATTGCAATTAATTTTATTGCATTTAACATCCCAGGGGTTGCAATATTGCTTTAATGCAATGCCAGCGCTGCATTTAACAATGCAGCAGCCTGCAAAGTTATCCTAATACGATGCATTAGTCGCATTTAACATTTGAGAGGTTTTGCAGGATTATTATTATTGCATTTCACATCGCAGGGTGTTGCAATATTTCTTTAATGCAAGGCGATCACTGCATTTAACATTGCAGCAGCCTGAAAAGTCATCCTAATGCGATGCATTTGTTGCATTTAACATTTGAGAGGTTTTGCAAAATTATTGCAATTAATTTAATGCTTTAACACCCACTGTGGGTCGCTAGATGACTTTAATGCAAGGCCATCACTGCATTTAACATTGCAGCAGCCTGCAAAGTTATCCTAATACGATGCATTAGTCCCGTTTAACATTTGAGAGGTTTTGCAGGATTATTATTGCATTTCACATCGCAGTGTGTTGCAATATTTCTTTAATGCAAGGCGATCACTGCATTTAACATTGCAGCAGCCTGAAAAGTCATCCTAATGCGATGCATTTGTTGCATTTAACATTTGAGAGGTTTTGCAAAATTATTGCAATTAATTTAATGCATATAACATCCATTGGGGGTCGCTAGATGACTTTAATGCAAGGCCATCACTGCATTTAACATTGCAGTAGCCTGCAAAGTTATCCTAATACGATGCATTAGTCACGTTTAACATTTGAGAGGTTTTGCAGGATTATTATTGCATTTCACATCGCAGGGTGTTGCAATATTTCTTTAATGCAAGGCGATCACTGCATTTAACATTGCAGCAGCCTGAAAAGTCATCCTAATGCGATGCCGGGGGTAGTAAATACAATAATAATACTATAGTAATAATAATTTATATTATTAATAATAAGAATAAATCAAAGATTGATTGATTGATCGATCGGTGGGTGGGTGGATGGATGTCAGGAATTTGAGAGATTTTGCATGATTATTACAATGATTTTAATGCGTTTAATACCCCAGAACAGCTGCAATTTTGCTTTAATGCAAGGCCTGCGCTGCATTTAACATTGCAGGAGCCTAATTGCATTTAACATTTGAGAGGATTTGCAAAATTATTGCAATTAATTTTATTGCATTTAACATCCCAGGGGGTTGCAATATTGCTTTAATGCAACGCCAGCGCTGCTTTTAACAATGCATCAGCCTGCAAAGTTATCCTAATACGATGCATTAGTCGCATTTAACATTTGAGAGGTTTTGCAGGATTATTATTATTGCATTTCACATCACAGGGTGTTGCAATATTTCTTTAATGCAAGGCGATCACTGCATTTAACATTGCAGCAGCCTGAAAAGTCATCCTAATGCGATGCATTTGTTGCATTTAACTTTTGAGAGGTTTTGCAAAATTATTGCAATTAATTTAATGCATTTAACACCCACTGTGGGTCGCTAGATGACTTTAATGCAAGGCCATCACTGCATTTAACATTGCAGCAGCCTGCAAAGTTATCCTAATACGATGCATTAGTCCCGTTTAACATTTGAGAGGTTTTGCAGGATTATTATTGCATTTCACATCGCAGGGTGTTGCTATATTTCTTTAATGCAAGGCGATCACTGCATTTAACATTGCAGCAGCCTGAAAAGTCATCCTAATGCGATGCATTTGTTGCATTTAACATTTGAGAGGTTTTGCAAAATTATTGCAATTAATTTAATGCATTTAACACCCACTGTGGGTCGCTAGATGACTTTAATGCAAGGCCATCACTGCATTTAACATTGCAGCAGCCTGCAAAGTTATCCTAATACGATGCATTAGTCCCGTTTAACATTTGAGAGGTTTTGCAGGATTATTATTGCATTTCACATCGCAGGGTGTTGCAATATTTCTTTAATGCAAGGCGATCACTGCATTTAACATTGCAGCAGCCTGAAAAGTCATCCTAATGCGATGCATTTGTTGCATTTAACATTTGAGAGGTTTTGCAAAATTATTGCAATTAATTTAATGCATATAACATCCATTGGGGGTCGCTAGATGACTTTAATGCAAGGCCATCACTGCATTTAACATTGCAGTAGCCTGCAAAGTTATCCTAATACGATGCATGAGTCACATTTAACATTTGAGAGGTTTTGCAGGATTATTATTGCATTTCACATCGCAGGGTGTTGCAATATTTCTTTAATGCAAGGCGATCACTGCATTTAACATTGCAGCAGCCTGAAAAGTCATCCTAATGCGATGCCGGGGGTAGTAAATGCAATAATAATACTATAGTAATAATAATTTATATTATTAATAATAAGAATAAATCAAAGATTGATTGATTGATCGATCGGTGGGTGGGTGGATGGATGTCAGGAATTTGAGAGATTTTGCATGATTATTACAATGATTTTAATGCGTTTAATACCCCAGAACAGCTGCAATTTTGCTTTAATGCAAGGCCTGCGCTGCATTTAACATTGCAGGAGCCTAATTGCATTTAACATTTGAGAGGATTTGCAAAATTATTGCAATTAATTTTATTGCATTTAACATCCCAGGGGGTTGCAATATTGCTTTAATGCAACGCCAGCGCTGCATTTAACAATGCAGCAGCCTGCAAAGTTATCCTAATACGATGCATTAGTCGCATTTAACATTTGAGAGGTTTTGCAGGATTATTATTATTGCATTTCACATCGCAGGGTGTTGCAATATTTCTTTAATGCAAGGCGATCACTGCATTTAACATTGCAGCAGCCTGAAAAGTCATCCTAATGCGATGCATTTGTTGCATTTAACATTTGAGAGGATTTGCAAAATTATTGCAATTAATTTTATTGCATTTAACATCCCAGGGGGTTGCAATATTGCTTTAATGCAACGCCAGCGCTGCATTTAACAATGCAGCAGCCTGCAAAGTTATCCTAATACGATGCATTAGTCGCATTTAACATTTGAGAGGTTTTGCAGGATTATTATTATTGCATTTCACATCGCAGGGTGTTGCAATATTTCTTTAATGCAAGGCGATCACTGCATTTAACATTGCAGCAGCCTGAAAAGTCATCCTAATGCGATGCATTTGTTGCATTTAACATTTGAGAGGTTTTGCAAAATTATTGCAATTAATTTAATGCATATAACATCCATTGGGGGTCGCTAGATGACTTTAATGCAAGGCCATCACTGCATTTAACATTGCAGTAGCCTGCAAAGTTATCCTAATACGATGCATTAGTCACGTTTAACATTTGAGAGGTTTTGCAGGATTATTATTGCATTTCACATCGCAGGGTGTTGCAATATTTCTTTAATGCAAGGCGATCACTGCATTTAACATTGCAGCAGCCTGAAAAGTCATCCTAATGCGATGCCGGGGGTAGTAAATACAATAATAATACTATAGTAATAATAATTTATATTATTAATAATAAGAATAAATCAAAGATTGATTGATTGATCGATCGGTGGGTGGGTGGATGGATGTCAGGAATTTGAGGGATTTTGCATGATTATTACAATGATTTTAATGCGTTTAATACCCCAGAACAGCTGCAATTTTGCTTTAATGCAAGGCCTGCGCTGCATTTAACATTGCAGGAGCCTAATTGCATTTAACATTTGAGAGGATTTGCAAAATTATTGCAATTAATTTTATTGCATTTAACATCCCAGGGGGTTGCAATATTGCTTTAATGCAACGCCAGCGCTGCATTTAACAATGCAGCAGCCTGCAAAGTTATCCTAATACGATGCATTAGTCGCATTTAACATTTGAGAGGTTTTGCAGGATTATTATTATTGCATTTCACATCGCAGGGTGTTGCAATATTTCTTTAATGCAAGGCGATCACTGCATTTAACATTGCAGCAGCCTGAAAAGTCATCCTAATGCGATGCATTTGTTGCATTTAACATTTGAGAGGTTTTGCAAAATTATTGCAATTAATTTAATGCATTTAACACCCACTGTGGGTCGCTAGATGACTTTAATGCAAGGCCATCACTGCATTTAACATTGCAGCAGCCTGCAAAGTTATCCTAATACGATGCATTAGTCCCGTTTAACATTTGAGACGTTTTGCAGGATTATTATTGCATTTCACAACGCAGGGTGTTGCAATATTTCTTTAATGCAAGGCGATCACTGCATTTAACATTGCAGCAGCCTGAAAAGTCATCCTAATGCGATGCATTTGTTGCATTTAACATTTGAGAGGTTTTGCAAAATTATTGCAATTAATTTAATGCATATAACATCCATTGGGGGTCGCTAGATGACTTTAATGCAAGGCCATCACTGCATTTAACATTGCAGTAGCCTGCAAAGTTATCCTAATATGATGCATTAGTCACGTTTAACATTTGAGAGGTTTTGCAGGATTATTATTGCATTTCACATCGCAGGGTGTTGCAATATTTCTTTAATGCAAGGCGATCACTGCATTTAACATTGCAGCAGCCTGAAACGTCATCCTAATGCGATGCCGGGGGTAGTAAATACAATAATAATACTATAGTAATAATAATTTATATTATTAATAATAAGAATAAATCAAAGATTGATTGATTGATCGATCGGTGGGTGGGTGGATGGATGTCAGGAATTTGAGAGATTTTGCATGATTATTACAATGATTTTAATGCGTTTAATACCCCAGAACAGCTGCAATTTTGCTTTAATGCAAGGCCTGCGCTGCATTTAACATTGCAGGAGCCTAATTGCATTTAACATTTGAGAGGATTTGCAAAATTATTAGAACAACTTTGCAGGCTCCTGCAATGTTAAATGCAGCGCAGGCCTTGCATTAAAGCAAAATTGCAGCTGTTCTGGGGTATTAAACGCATTAAAATCATTGTAATAATCATGCAAAATCTCTCAAATGTTCAATCCAACTAATGCATCGTACCATTAAAATCTTTATTGGTGTACGGTTCTTCCTGACATCCATCCACCCACCCACCGATCAATCAATCAATCTTTGATTAATTCTTATTATTATTAATAATATAAATTATTATTACTATAGTATTATTATTGTATTTACTACCCCCGGCACGTAGCGGAACCTCCAGGGCAGGGAGGAGACTATCCGGCATGTGGAAGTGCTTCTGGGAAGTGTGTCTGATGTGTGTGGGCCTGTGTGTGTCTGTGTGTGTGTGGGTGTGTGTGGGTGTGTGTGTGTGGGTGTGTGTGTGGGTGTGTGTGGGTGTGTGTGTGGGTCTGTGTTTGTATCTGTGTTTGGGTCTGTGTTTGAGTTTGTGTTTGGGTTTGTGTTTGGGTCTGTGTTTGGGTTTGTGTTTGGTCTGTGTTTGTGTTTGTGTTTGGGTCTCCCCCCCCTCTCCCTCTCCCCCAGCTCTCTCCCCCCCCTCTCTCTCTCCCCCAGCTCTATCTCTCCCCCCCCTCTCTCTCTCTCCCCCAGCAATAAAAAACAGACGTCACCCTAATTGTGTGCGTGTGTGTGTGTGTGTGTGTGTGTGTGTGTGTGTGAGCTGACTGACTTACCCCAGTCTAGTAGACACTCCGACACTCCAGCAGTTGTGACCAAGCTTGCGATGGCCATCTTTTATCTGCCTGCCTGCCTGCCTGCCACCCGCGCCAACCTGAAGGGCCCAAACACTTGCCTTACACTCAGCCCATAACAGATATTGATTAACCCCGTAAATACATATATACTTATACGGAACAGGGATAAAGAATAAACAGGTGTAGTGCGTGTGTGTGCGCGCGCGTTATAAACAAGTGCTGTCTGTGAAAAAATCTTTATTGGTGTACGGTTCCTCCTGACATCCACCCACCCACCCACCCACCCACCGATCGATCAATCAATCTTTGATTTATTCTTATTATTAATAATATAAATTATTATTACTATAGTATTATTATTGTATTTACTACCCCCGGCATCGCATTAAGATGACTTTTCAGGCTGCTGCAATGTTAAATGCAGTGATCGCCTTGCATTAAAGAAATATTGCAACACCCTGCGATGTGAAATGCAATAATAATCCTGCAAAACCTCTCAAATGTTAAACGTGACTAATGCATCGTATTAGGATAACTTTGCAGGCTACTGCAATGTTAAATGCAGTGATGGCCTTGCATTAAAGTCATCTAGCGACCCCCAATGGATGTTATATGCATTAAATTAATTGCAATAATTTTGCAAAACCTCTCAAATGTTAAATGCAACAAATGCATCGCATTAGGACGACTTTTCAGGCTGCTGCAATGTTAAATGCAGTGATCGCCTTGCATTAAAGAAATATTGCAACACCCTGCGATGTGAAATGCAATAATAATCCTGCAAAACCTCTCAAATGTTAAATGCGACTAATGCATCGTATTAGGATAACTTTGCAGGCTGCTGCAATGTTAAATGCAGTGATGGCCTTGCATTAAAGTCATCTAGCGACCCCCAGTGGGTGTTAAATGCAATAAAATTAATTGCAATCATTTTGCAAAACCTCTCAAATGTTAAATGCAACAAATGCATCGCATTAGGATGACTTTTCAGGCTGCTGCAATGTTAAATGCAGCGCTGGCCTTGCATTAAAGCAATATTGCAACCCCCTGGGATGTTAAATGCAATAAAATTAATTGCAATCATTTTGCAAAACCTCTCAAATGTTAAATGCAATTAATGCAACGCATTAGAACAACTTTGCAGGCTCCTGCAATGTTAAATGCAGCGCAGGCCTTGCATTAAAGCAAAATTGCAGCTGTTCTGGGGTATTAAACGCATTAAAATCATTGTAATAATCATGCAAAATCTCTCAAATGTTCAATCCAACTAATGCATCGTACCATTAAAATCTTTATTGGTGTACGGTTCTTCCTGACATCCATCTACCCACCCACCGATCGATCAATCAATCTTTGATTAATTCTTATTATTATTAATAATATAAATTATTATTACTATAGTATTATTATTGTATTTACTACCCCCGGCACGTAGCGGAACCTCCAGGGCAGGGAGGAGACTATCCGGCATGTGGAAGTGCTTCTGGGAAGTGTGTCTGATGTGTGTGGGTCTGTGTGTGTCTGTGTGTGTGTGGGTGTGTGTGTGGGTGTGTGTGTGTGGGTGTGTGTGTGGGTGTGTGGGTGTGTGTGTGGGTGTGTGTGTGGGTCTGTGTTTGGGTCTGTGTTTGGGTCTGTGTTTGAGTCTGTGTTTGGGTTTGTGTTTGGGTTTGTGTTTGGGTCTGTGTTTGGGTTTGTGTTTGGGTCTGTGTTTGTGTTTGTGTTTGGGTCTCCCCCCCTCTCCCTCTCCCCCAGCTCTCTCCCCCCCTCTCTCTCTCCCCCAGCTCTATCTCTCCCCCCCTCTCTCTCTCTCCCCAGCAATAAAAAACAGACATCACCCTAATTGTGTGCGTGTGTGTGTGTGTGTGTGTGTGTTTGTGTGTGAGCTGACTGACTTACCCCAGTCTAGTAGACACTCCGACACTCCAGCAGTTGTGACCATCTTTCAATGGCCATCTTTTATCTGCCTGCCTGCCACCCGCGCCAACCTGAAGGGCCCAAACACTTGTCTTACACTCAGCCCATAACAGATATTGATTAACCCCGTACATACATACATACTTATACGGAACAGGGATAAAGAATAAACAGGTGTCGTGCGTGTGTGTGCGCGCGCGTTATAAACAAGTGCTGTCTGTGAAAAAATCTTTATTGGTGTACGGTTCCTCCTGACATCCACCCATCAATCAATCAATCAATCAATCAATCAATCAATCAATCAATCAATCAATCAATCAATCAATCAATCAATCAATCAATCAATCAATCAATCAATCAATCAATCAATCAATCAATCAATCAATCAATCAATCAATCAATCAATCAATCAATCAATCAATCAATCAATCAATCAATCAATCAATCAATCAATCAATCAATCAATCAATCAATCAATCAATCAATCAATCAATCAATCAATCAATCAATCAATCAATCAATCAATCAATCAATCAATCAATCAATCAATCAATCAATCAATCAATCAATCAATCAATCAATCAATCAATCAATCAATCAATCAATCAATCAATCAATCAATCAATCAATCAATCAATCAATCAATCAATCAATCAATCAATCAATCAATCAATCAATCAATCAATCAATCAATCAATCAATCAATCAATCAATCAATCAATCAATCAATCAATCAATCAATCAATCAATCAATCAATCAATCAATCAATCAATCAATCAATCAATCAATCAATCAATCATTGATTTATTCTTATTACTATATTACTATAGTATTATTATTGTAGGCCTTGCATTAAAGCAAAATTGCAGCTGTTCTGGGGTATTAAACGCATTAAAATCATTGTAATAATCATGCAAAATCTCTCAAATGTTCAATCCAACTAATGCATCGTACCATTAAAATCTTTATTGGTGTACGGTTCTTCCTGACATCCATCCACCCACCCACCGATCAATCAATCAATCAATCTTTGATTAATTCTTATTATTATTAATAATATAAATTATTATTACTATAGTATTATTATTGTATTTACTACCCCCGGCACGTAGCGGAACCTCCAGGGCAGGGAGGAGACTATCCGGCATGTGGAAGTGCTTCTGGGAAGTGTGTCTGATGTGTGTGGGCCTGTGTGTGTCTGTGTGTGTGTGGGTGTGTGTGTGGGTGTGTGTGTGTGGGTGTGTGTGTGGGTGTGTGGGTGTGTGTGGGTGTGTGTGTGGGTCTGTGTTTGGGTCTGTGTTTGGGTCTGTGTTTGAGTTTGTGTTTGGGTTTGTGTTTGGGTCTGTGTTTGGGTTTGTGTTTGGTCTGTGTTTGTGTTTGTGTTTGGGTCTCCCCCCCTCTCCCTCTCCCCCAGCTCTCTCCCCCCCCCTCTCTCTCTCCCCCAGCTCTATCTCTCCCCCCCCCTCTCTCTCTCTCCCCCCAGCAATAAAAAACAGACGTCACCCTAATTGTGTGCGTGTGTGTGTGTGTGTGTGTGTGAGCTGACTGACTTACCCCAGTCTAGTAGACACTCCGACACTCCAGCAGTTGTGACCAAGCTTGCGATGGCCATCTTTTATTAAACGCATTAAAATCATTGTAATAATCATGCAAAATCTCTCAAATGTTCAATGCGACTAATGCATTGCACACTGCTGCAAAGTTAAATGCAGTGATGGCCTTGCATTAAAGAAATATTGCAGCCTCCTGGCATGTTTAATGCAATAAAATTAATTGCAATAATCATGCAAAACCACTCAAATAATTAAATGCAACTGATGCAACGCATTAAAATAACTGCAGGCCACTGCAATGTTAAATGCAGCGCTGGCGTTGCATTAAAGCAATATTGCAACCACCCTGGGCTGTTAAATGCAGTAAAATCGTTGCATTTACAATAATCTTTGCAAAGCGAGACAAAGGGTGCGATCCCTTAGCACCCATTGGCCGCGGCGCGCGTCCATCAAGGTGTCGGACGTCCCGCCCCAGGTCCGGAGATTGGCAGGCGGACGGGAGGGGAAGCGGAGGGGCGGGGCTTGGACTGGGGAGCGGGCGGCGGGGATTGGTCCGGGCGGCCGTCGGTTAGGGCGGGCGGGCGGCGACGATTGGACGCGGTGGACGTCGGTCAGAGGGAGGAGAAGGAACCCGCCCCCTTCTCTCTCTCCGGTCCGCGTTTGTAGACAGAGGGAGAGAGGGAGGGAGGAAGGGAGGGAGGGAGGGGGAGAGAGAGAGAGAGGGGGAGGGAGGGAGATGGAGGAGTGTGGGCTGGGTGAGTGGGGGGAGGGGGGAAGGGAGGGAAGGAGACAGGATTTGAGGGAGAAATGGGGAATTGAGTGAAAAAGAGAGAATGTGAAAATGGAGAAATGGAGAGAAAGAGGGAGGGAAGGAAGGAGGGAGGGAGAGAGGTGATGAGGGGAGGTGGGGGGGGAGGGAGGGAGAGAGGGAGGGAGGGAAGGAGACAGGATTTGAGGGAGAAATGGGGAATTGAGTGAAAAAGAGAGAATGTGAAAATTGAGAAATGGAGAGAAAGAGGAAGGAAGGAGTGAGGGAGGGAGAGAGGGAGGGGATGAGGGGAGGGAGAGAGGGAGGGAGGGAAGGAGAGAGGATTTGAGGGAGAAATGGGGAATTGAGTGAAAAAGAGAGAATGTGAAAATTGAGAAATGGAAAGAGGGACTTTCTCAAAACTTTCCAAAACTCTCTCTCTCTCTCTCTGTCTCTCTCTCTCAAACTATCTCAAAACTTTCCAAAACACTCTCTCTCTTTCTCTCTCCCCCCCCCTCTCTCTCTCTCTCTCTCTCTCTCTCTCTCTCTCTCTCTCTCTCTCTCTCTCTCTCT